>NC_051182.1:81132669-81410169 GCF_013339695.2 Rhipicephalus sanguineus | reverse complement strand
AAGAGCTGCCTAACCTGATGGACTGCATTCTGCGGGGTGACAGGGAGGCGTGCGCTAGGAAAGCCGGCCCGTCTGGCTACGCGGTGGAACGGCATTCTAGGATGGACGCAGCTCTCGAATTTTGCCATTCCAACCTGGCAAAAGCGCGAGCTGGGCAGAAGGCTCAATATGACCGGTCGCATAGGGAAGTCCCAAGCAAAGTGGAAAATTGGAGCAGATGTTCATTCATGATCGAAGTATACTGCGCGGTGGACAACACGAACAACAAGAAGACGGGGACAAGAGCAGCAATACGATGTCGGCGATCTCGTCCTGAGGCGCAATCACGTCTCGAGTGACGCCGCCAACGGCATTTGTGCCTCCCGGGCGGCCAAGTGGTTGGGCTCATGCCGTGTGCAGACCAAAGTGTCGCCTGTGGTGTACAAACTACCTGGCTCTTAGGGTAGGCAAGTCGGCGGTACAGTTAATATCGCCGACCTCAAAGCTTTCGTTGCCCACAGCAACCACTTAGGAGGGGGGGAAACGGTCGCCGAACCGCAGGAAAACCGTGAAAAGGCTGGCCTTAAGTCATTCTACCGGTACAACCTGCGGAAACGAACTTAAGCCACCTTTCTCCAACTAACTGGTAGCTGAACTTTATTCCATACCATGATAGTGAATGGCGGATAACCGCTAAGGTGCCCAGGCACACGTCCGGAAGTGGTAGGCGGCCCTCTTGGTCGAAAATCCCCTCCGACGTGTTGTTCAAACCATACCCTGCCACACGCCCCCTTTTGATGGACAACAACGTCAGACAGGCACCTCTCTCTGACAAGCCGGTTATGCCAGGGGCATTTCTGTCCACTCCTGCCTACCCCAATCATCACTATGCCCCTGGCTCTACCGTGCCGCCAGCCTGTTGCTGAACCTGAGGCCTGCCTTAACCGAGTCCTCCCACCTTCGGCCTGGTTCCTGCCTTCTGCCCAGCACCCACCTCGTCCCTGCCTTACCAACCTGGCAGGCTCGACAGCTGCCTCGGCGGCTGGTCCGCCCACTCAAGCTTTGGCCCAGGCCTGAGCGTGGTCACTCCGGCTTCCGTTCACGGCTGCCGCTCACTTCTGTTCACGGCTGTTACCCCTGGTCACCACCGACGTTCGGCGATTGACTACTGTACGCAACACTTGCAGCCACTCCTTCCTCGTACGTTACCGGCTGCCAAACCTCTCCAGACCAAGAATTTAAAGGAGGCTGCCTGCCCACCCTTGTGCAGTCTTGCTGCGTTGGCCAGCGCCCTTATAGCTGAGATGACATTGTCACTTAGCCTCGAACAGCCTCTTCCTCAGGCTGGCCTCAACTCTAGGAGGGGGGAATGTTGGAATCGAGAGCGCCCTCTGCTTTGACGCCTCGTTCCCCAGCTAGCACGTGTGCTGGCCCCGCACGGATCGTGTACCGGGAACTGCCGTTAATCGGCGATAGGGCTACCGTGGCTACGCCGCCAGGTCTTTTTGCCTGGTGCTAACCATGCGTCGGTCTAAGCTGCACGGCGCCACGTGTCCGCACATGTCCCGCCAGTGCTCGCCGTATACCACGCTAGCCTACAACACTGAGCTTTGCGTGTTCTCATTGGACGCCAGCAACTACCCCCTCTTCCATGAGCTCGCTCCTGTCTGGCGCTGACTCGCCGCGTCAGATCCTCTCAGGCCCGCACGAGAGGTTAACGGCTGCTCTGGCAAGCGGCTTCTTGTCCGTGCGCTCGACTGCTGGGATTTGCGTGATAGTCGTAGCGCCGCTGACAAGCGTACTCGACCGGGGTTTCGAAGTTACCCAATAGAGCCTGCAAGCCCATGACTGTCTCACTGTGATGTATCTTGGGTTAATAGACCTGTGTGGGTTGACAACCTGCCTCGAGTGCATTTTCTGCGCCGTGTCGGAGAGTCGACGAACCCGTCCGTAGCGGCAGTGGAGAACGTCGCGTCCCTTCGCGGTGGCCTCGTAAGGTAACCTTCTCGCAAACGTATTGCGCGTCATTCTCACAAGTCAACCCAGCATCTTTTTATTGCCACGTAGGTAAGAGCGTGCTTAAAACAGCGCGTCAGGCTGTTCGGGTTTCTTTCTATCCCGCCTGTACATCTTTCGCTAGTAGTACCGTTACGAAAGGCGCTGGTAAATATTGAATATTCCCGAGTGTACATACTGTCGACATTTCGGAGTGTGCACGTTGGGGATAGACACAAAATACGAAGTAAAACAAGACAAATACAGGCGACTGTTGGGGTCGTAATTTCGTCGGTAATGCATGCGGTAACCAATGGCGAAATGGAGAGCTTTGCGGCGCAACTTGTCAGTTGTTTTTTTGTGCTGGTGGATAAGAATATAAGTAAATTGTAATTAGACCAGACATAATATACTGTCACGGGGTCGTGGCGTGGGCGAAGACAGGAATCGGCGGATCCAAGAGCGTCGGCCGTCGATAAAACTGAACCGCAGCAAGGCGTGTTGGCATTTATACATGCGGCATCTAACATTCGAGCATTATAACTGTTGGCGCGTTAGTTCGAGAATGAACCCATCTGTTTTTGTTTGCGAGCTCAAGCATAACAGACGATCCTAAAATAATCTCGAATGTTCTCAGACATTCTGTCGCGGTTTGCGCAAGTCAGCAGCTACACGTACAGTGGGCCAGTAGCAGAAAAAGATACAATAAAGGAGCCTGTGTTGCATTCTCGCCACTGGAAATGCATCGTCCCTATGCTTGTAACAGAACATGGAAGAGGGGAATAGTGCATACACAAAGGCAGTACAATAAAGCAAGAAAGTAAATAAAGCAAAAACGTACATATGAAAGCAAAAAAAGTACAGTCCTCACATTCGCTAACGCGCGTAAAACGGCTTAAGGTGCACGGCATTGACGACTTCAGGTCGTGCACGGCGCCTGTGAATGCCGCCCAGGATGGCCTCGTAACCTAGAGCGCCGAGACGGCGAAGCAGCTTGTATGGCCCGAAGTATCGGTGAATAAGCTTCTCGCTGTGTCCCCGTCGGCGTATCGGCGTCCCGACTCACACGCGGTCACCGGGTTGGTATTCCATGTGGCGTTGTCATAGACTTAACATACCAAGTTTGAGGAAATTTTGTTGAGCGAATGGCCACAAAATACGATATATACACTTTGAAATCCGTGACGTCACGCGCGGAGATTTCGGCGCGATATTTAAAAACGAAACTTTGAACGTGAGTTTCTCGTCCATTATAAACCTATGATAGTGAAATTAACGACATTAGAGTTCTCAGAGTAGAGTTTACCAATCTAAACCAATTCATTGTTTCTCTTTAGTGTCCCTTTAACACCCGTTTGTTCCCTCACCCACTCTGATGTCTTCTTGTTCCTTAAGGTTACACCTACAATATTCCTTAACCATTGCTCGCTGCGTCATCCTCAGTTTGAGTCTTTTTGCCGTATTCTTTCACCGACATGCATCACCTTGTCTTGCTTGCCGTTGGAGTCTTGTGAAAGCTCCTAATTGGTGTTTGCTGGCCAGGTGTTCCCGTTTTCATGTTAACGGTCGGTTTTGAGTATGGGATTTTGGACGAATTATATGCCACATATGTTTTTTTTTTTTACGGTACAGGATCCTAGAAATCCAGCGCTTCGCCGAAAACACGTCCACTGCCTATTCACAAATTTCTTGCTTTGTTATTTTTCGCGAAAGAGTACTTATTTCTACCTCAAGGATGACCGTATATGAGTGGAATTTTGATCTTGATGAAGGCGAGGAATTTCAAGGCATCCTTTTATCATGTTCACAAGAATGGCTACGAGAATTTAAATAAACACCTTCAAGTCACAGTTATCATCTTTTTTTGGATACCAGTTTGCTCGAATCTAAGACGTGTGTGTAGGAGAGCACATAAATGGAAAGATAAGGAAACGTGCAAGAAAACTGATGTGAAATGTTTAGATCACATGAAGCTGCATCGCTCCGCAGTGGAAAATTGAGTTGCTTCACGATCCTATCAAGGTCTGCATTCGGTCGCGTAATCCTTTGATAACCAGCCTAATCTTAACCTCTTGATGTCTACGGGACGCCTTTTGAATTCGAACGTTCCGAAGTGCCAGTGGCCGTTGGTTGCACGGGCTGGGGGCCGATTGCCAGAAATAAAATTCTGGCAGAGAATCTTGATTATTGTTACTATCGTGATTATAAAGACACACATGGGCTGAAACAAAATCTTTTCGAAAAGAACGGAATAGGCGTTTATTTATGATGAATGCAATGTTAGTTTTTTAATAATACCATCACCGACACCAAGGATGACCGCATATGCGATATAATTGCCTGATATCTGAATATCAAGAATTTCAAGCTTTGCTTTTATCATGTAGACACTGGCTTCTACAATTGAAAAACAACCCGAGGTCTTACACCACTACCTAAAACGCAGCGCTGCAAAGTGGAAACAGACACACGGAGAAAATCGCGAAGAGGAAGTGCAGGGAGGTCACAGTTAACTGGTGACACTTGCTGAAATTGTGTGCCGTCAGGCCATGCAAGTCGGTCGTGGTGATCGTCTCTTTTCTGGTACATATTTGCCAGTATGAAAGATGTGCGTTTGTGTGTTCCCTTTTCGTGCAACTAACAAAAATAAACGCAAACATTTTTCATCGATGCCACGTTTGATTTTCCTTGCATGAAAAGCTTTAACAGTGACTATTGCTCTGTGACAGAGATGGTGAAAGGCGCAGAAATGAGATCCCATTTGTTAGTCAGCAGACCACTTTATATCTGCGAAAATATAAGAATCTCTTGTTACGTTGAACCATTTTGTTTCGTTTTGGACACTTTGTCTTACAAAAAAGTCACAGTTTCGCCGCAAGAGCGAAGCAAGAGTGAGATAGCAAGAACTTGGAATGTCAGACGACGAACGAGAAGCACCTCGATACTTCCAGCGCACCGCTGATGCACCAAGATGGACGCCCGCAATGAACGCGCAGACATACACAGAACAAGCGAGAAACAACAACTGCCATTGTTGTTACGTCTTTTTGCTTGAGCGACGCGCTGCAAGTGTCGACAATGTTTGTTTGTTTGTTTCCTCAACATAATGGTATATACCCAGTCTGGGGGATTGGCCAAGACTGCGTGTCGACAATGCAGAATCAGACGCTCTTAGATATTTCTACTTCCTTTAAACTGTGCCGCGTTGAGTGACCCCTATGCGCCTCGCGCCACATGCAGGCGTCTGACGCAATGTGTGCCCGGTGTTCTTTTACTTTTTCGTTCCACATCACGAGTGGGTGCAGAAAGGAGCCACGTTGCCGTGCGTGTCTCAAGGGCAGTTTCCAAAATAGAAATTGTGCGAGCGTTGCGTGATAGAAAATACGCTCAAACTCCTCCGAGATCTGCGTACCACCAGCGGTAAATGCTGAATATAATAGAGTTTTACACATAAACCTAGAAAGAAAACTGGCGCTGGGATAGTTAAACCACCGTGGGAATGATGGGAATTACAGGCTTCGGATTAGATTGTGTAAGCTTGCGAACTGTCTATGGATCTTTTTCTACAGTTTCACTTTCGTTCTTCGCTAGGCGTGGGCAGTGGGGTGCGCTGCAAGGTACTCATATCGTGTCTTTGTTGCTAAAGTAGTTTGAGGACCACTAGATTTCTTAATTTGCTGTGACGTTGGAATTTGAGAGGTTGTATTTGAGAGATTTAGCAAAGCATGGTGCACTCACCGCTGCGCATAGATACTCGGCTGCAAAACGACGGTGAAGTGAAGTAGACGAACAATCACGCTCCTCTGACTTGACTTCACAACAAAACGAGATATGCGTCGAGGGCAGACCATTTGGACAGACTCACCCGGCATTTCCATAAGTAGATAAAGCATGCTTTCGAGGGAAAAACAAGCCTGTTTGTTTTAAGTGTTGTAGAAAAATAATCCGTTATATCGCGATGCCACATCTGGGACAGAATAGCAGATCAATGCATTACGCATACCCTAGTGGTTGAATTTGTTCAAGTAGCACTTCTATCTCACGGTAACGCAAAAGAATTAGACAAGTTTTAATTGGAAATAACTTCATATCACTTTGTGTCACACCCGGCAAACAAGCGTCGCGGATCTGAAGAACCTAATCTATCTGAAGCAGATGCGAAGCCTCTATTTCCCATCATTGTCATGGTGGTTGAAGGGCCGCTCAAGGAGCCCGCAAAGACACTAGCGCCAGACTCCCCTCTAGGTACTATAGTACGAAAGTCCACGGCGAACATAAATAGTCCACCGCTACTTTGCCGGCGCATGCATGGTGTGTGGTTGAGCTGCCTCACGCAGCGTGCTGGGCTGCGAGAGTCGCTGGTTCGACAGCAGCGCATCGAACAGTGCACACGCTTACAACGAACTGCATCTTTTTGCAGCCATTTCAAGAAACGGCCGAGATAAGCCACAGCGCAAACAAGATCTGCTACGCCCGCCAAGGCTCTACCACGTTACCAAGACTGCTGTTGGCGTTGCTGTACCTTCCCGACGGGCCACGGCTTAAATGCAGACTCCCTGAGGCCAGGCGTCCAGTTCGGCAGCAGTGCATCGAACAGTGCATACGCTTACAACAAAATGCATCTTTTTGCATGCTAGAGACAGTGTCGATACGCTTTTAAATTGTTTTTGCAATTCTGCGCTGCTGCCGAGCACGCCAGTCGTTCTCGTGCTTTTGTATGAAAATGTCTGCACTCATACCTGTGCTATACTGAAATGTCGCCAGGCAACCCGAAGGAGAGGGAAAGTGACTTAGCGGTCTTATTTGCCGAATTTAAGCGCGAAATACGTGCTGAACTAATGGACCAGAAAAAGTCAGTTCAGCACTGCAGTGACACATGTGACGACGTCGAAGACGTGACAAAGGACCTGAAGGCAATAAGAGATGAATTAAAAAACTTGGTCTGAGAATCAAAAAATTAAAGCTGAAAATAAATAGTTGAATATGAAATATAGGAGTTGGAACAGTATCAAAGGAGTAACAACGTCGAGATTAAAGGTGTTCCGTACGAGTTCGATTCTCTCTAGGCCGTTCGAGAAAACTGTGAACTACTCGACGATGCAGTTCATGAGAGAGAAATTGATATATGCCATAGAGTTCCAACTGCGAACTCAACGACCAAGAACATTGTTGTTCGTTTCGTAAGACGTGCAAAGAAAGACTCGATACTCGCAAAGGCTAAGAATATGAGAATTGGCAAAAAGACATTGGCTTGGATGGTGCTAGCAGTGCAATCTTCGTCAATGAACATTTGACGCTGCAGAACAAGCAGTTGCTTGGAGCAACAGTTGCAAAGAAGACAGAACTCAAATGGAAGTTCGTGTGGACAGCAGGTGGAAACGTCCAAGCAAGGAAAGATGAAGATAGCCGTATCCTGCGAATCTCTCGTCCGGAAGACCTTTCTAAAATGAACTAAAAATGACATCAGTTAATTTTTTAAGCTTTACTCTTCACTGTACGCGAGTATGTGCGATGTGTACACATCAGAAGTATTTAACACGAAACTTACATATAATAACTCTCATTTTTCTCTGACACAATTAAACATTACAAGCATAAAAAACAAGCTTGATAATTTACAAACTTTTTTGGAGTATTTTGTGTTGAGAATTGAAGTCATTAGTATAACGGGGACTTGGCTGACCCATTCTGATGATGCACCCATTCTTAATTAATTAACAATTACGCATGTTACGTTTGGACCGCGAAGGTAGAAGATGGGGTGGTGTGGCGATGTACATCATTAATGGCTATGCTATAGCATCATTGAAGAGTACACAATTACAAATGCAAACGTTGAATGCTTAGTTATAAAAACACCTCAATTTAAACTTGCTGCCATACACAGGCAACCAGCTGTTTCTAAACGTGACTTCTTAGACTTTCTTGAGCAATTGCTGCAATTTTTTCAGACTGACAAGCTACCGTTTTTTTCGTCTTGGTGACATAAATATCAATACAGTTAGCAATAATCTGTATGCGGTGGACTATAAGAGTTTGATTATGTCGTACGTATGTGAGAATTTGGTTTCTGCACCCACACGTATTGGTTCTAAAACAGGTGCAGCCATAGACATTTGTGTTAGCAATATTAGCACAGCAGAACTTTAGGGTGGAGTAATAGTTAGTGACCTGAGTGATCATTTGCCCGTGTTTTGTGTCCCTGATCACTTTAAGCGTAGACGAGAACCGGAAATACGCAAGTATCGAGGGATAAATGAAAAAAAAACTCGATTTTTTTTCACTGGTGGAGGCAATAAACTGGACTAGCTTGTATGACTGCAACGATCCTAGTGAGGCTTATGAAAACTTCTATAACAAGTTAAAAGCAAGTTATGATGATGCGTTTCCTTTACGGTGTGGGCGAAAACATAAGAAAGCAATAAGAAAACCGTGGATAAACGCTGAACTAAATACAGCACAATAACCGAAAAAAATACCAGGTATCAGACATTCATTACTAGACGGGATTTAAACCTATTCAATGAGTTCAAAAAGGTTCGAAATAAATTAACTGCACACCTCAAGAAAGCAAAAGAAAATTATTACGAAAGCTTGTTTCTAGGCCGTAAAATAACGCAAAGAAAATGTGGAAGACAGCAAACAGATTAACAACCAGAAAAGCCGCCTGCCACAGCCAGTGTGCCAGAAATTGAGATCAACGGCAATGTGATAACAGGGCAGTGTTTGGCTGACACATTCAATAAGTATTTCATACAATCAGGAAAGGCTGATAGCGCAACTATAGGCATGCAACAACCAACAACATACGTTAGTTCTCTACTAAATTTTATTGTTCTGCATCATGTCTCCCCACATGTAACCGAACTATTACTTCGTTGAATAAAAAATTATGTCGCAGCTGGTTACAGTGAATTTAAAGCTCAACCAGTAAAGTATGTCTCCAACTTCATATCATGCGTTCTAGCGCATATTATTAACTTAATGTTATACACTGGTATCTTCCCTGACCGATAAAAAATAGCAAGGGTTCTACCAATATACAAATCTGGAGGTAAAAACGCCCTTGCAAATTATCGGCCAATATCGATATTGCCTATTTTATCTAAAGTGTTTGAGTGGGCAATTCATGATCGTATAACAAAGTTCGTAGAGAAATACAATATTATATCAAGTTCACAGTTTGTATTTTAAAAACACAAATCAACTTAACAAGTGCTACTTTGTAAAAGGAGAAAATCATTCAAGGCATTGAAAATAAGAAATATACATTAGGTTTCTTCTATATTTGCGAAAAGCGTTTGATTTTGTTAACCTTAGTATATGACTTTCCAAGTTGCATTGTTAAGGTATACGTGCCACGTCATTAAAATTAATAACAAAATATCTTGAGAAACGCTTCCAATTTTCAAATGTAGATAACTTCACATCCGCATGGCTAAATGTTTTAAATGGAGTGCCCCAAGGATCAGTATTGGGTCCTACACTGTTTTGGTTATGCATCAATGATATAAATAACATTGACGAAACCCTCGATGTAGTAATGGTTGCAGATAACACAAGCATATTTCTTACCTCACGGACGAAACGTGAACTTCAAGATAAGGCTAGTTTTTATTTACAAAGCCTTTCTGAATAGTTAAAAGACAATTGTGTTCAAATAAATGCCTTTAACACCAAGTACATTACATTTTCTGCCCCAAATAAACGCGACCGACATGTCATGCATATCATGTGTGGAACTCAAAGTATTCACCAAACATCTGAGCAGAAATTCCAAGGTGTTTGGTTCCAGGAATCTTTGGCCTGGTCATGTCATGTCCGCTTGGCAAACCACTTGGCAATCGATATAGCGCGATCAATAGGATGCATTACAAAAATTTCCACATTATAACCTATTCGCTTGAAAAAACTCTTTGTCACACTTTAGTATACTCGAAGATTGGCTATTGTTCACTAGCATGGGGTACTACCACTCAGCAAAACTATAACAGACTAACGATGCTACTAAAACGGGCACTGCGTATTTTTGAAAATTACATAGGCGATATCCGTGAGTGGCGAACCAGGAATTTATTTGTGCAACATGACATGCTTATGGCCAATCAAGTTTATCTCTATAAACTAATGCAGCATATACACACCACAGGCATATACAAAGATATTGGTGTGGTAGGTAAACCCCAGTACGGCTTTAGGCAGCAGATGAGGAGGCTTCCGAAGATTAGGAAAAATTACGGGAAACAATTATTATCCTATCAAGCTACACAGATTTTGAATAAACAGAAAGATACAGCAAACTGGGCAGATAGCCATAATAAGCTCAAAGGAAGCTTTAAAACGTGTCTTGTAACGGCAGCTTGAGTTTTGTAAGATGTTGTTACGTCAACTTTTACGATACTTCCAACATTCCTGCTTTCTATTGTACTTTTTTGCTTTCCATGCCCAGTCTACAGAGGCATTGCTGTTCTCTACATATCTGTTGCACGATGCATAGATCTGTTTAGCTTACCTCGCACATGAATCCTGTGTGAATGAGAGAGTGATCCGTGTGAACGATTTCTTTATGTAAAATGCATGTGTAATGTGTGTTCTCTGTTAATTATGCGCGTATTTAATGTAAATTACATTGTTACCAGATGTAATAGATATCATTTTTTTAATGTAGCGGCAAAGCTACATTTCCTAAATTTGAGCTGGAGGCCGGCGTTCACGATGCATGTGAGTAAGCGCTCAGTGAGAAGCATGTGAGAAGGGATGTCCGGTGAAAATATGACAATATCGTCCAGATAGCAAAGGCATATTTGCCCCTTGAGTCCTCGCATGATGTTATCCATCATTCATTGAAATGTTGGAAGCGCATTGCACAGGCTTAAGGGCATGACGATAAACTCATATAATCCATCAGGGGTATCGAAGGTAGTCTTCGGATGGTCTCCCTCAGGCATCGGCACCTGGAAGTAAGTATCCGGATCGCAAGTCGAGGGACGAGAAAAATTAGGCGCCTTGGAGGTTGCCTATCGCATCGTCAATACGGGAGCGCGAGTAAACATTCATACGAGTTGAGTCTTGTTCATCTTGTTGAGTCGACGGTAGTCTACACAAAAGCGAATTGTACCATCTTTCTTTTTAAGCAGCACTACAGAAGAGACCCAGGGAGTGTGCGAAGGTTGTATGACGCCGCGTTTGAGCATGCCTCCGACGGGCTCGTCAATGACTTCGTGCTCCGTTGCGAACACGCTACGACCGTTGACGTAATGGCGCTTGGCCTGCGGTGTCGATGTGGAGGACAACGGTGGAAGTGGGATCTAAAGGACCTTATTATTGATCCAATGACGTAAGAAAGTGGTCCAGGAGCTCGACAGTCGGGTGCGCTGACTGGAAGTGAGGTTGGGATCAATGAATCAAGAAAACGTCAGTTCACGATGTGGCCGCGTACAACCAGTAGAAACCAATAAATTCCAGAAAATGCTTAGATGTGCTTACCATGACCCAAATACATGGCCAACGCCTAGTGATAGCCAATCGACAGCCAATAAATAGGTACTCTATAGCTGATCAGTAACAAATAAATTCAAGAATATGCTGGGATCTGTTTAACGTGGCCCAAATACATCGCCGGAGATTTGTAATTGCCACTTGATAACCAATCAAGAGCTAATCGATAATCCATCAGCGCCAATAAATTTTGGAAAATGCTCCGGTGACCTTAGGCTGATCGATATGCGTGAGCGATATTTTGTAATAACCAATCGATAGCCAATTAATTGGTAATCAAGAAACGATCAGTAACCAATACATCATAGAAAATGCTTAGATGAGCTCAGCCTCACCAAAAATGTCTGTCAGATTCGTTGAGATAACCGAACGAGAGGCAAGGAATAATTGATCAATAACTTATAAAGCCTAGAAATGCTTGGTCGTGCTTACCCTAGCCATGTATAGAATATTATGGCTAGAGGTGGGAAGGCGCAGTGATGAAGAGGACGGTGGGAAGCAGGAGGTGAGAGTGTAAAGCAAATCGTATTCTTCTATTGCATAATATAGCACGGCGCTGGAAAGGAAAGTGAGCGTGAGGACGAAGAAATGGAGGAGATCAACGCCACCAGCTCCGCTGCTACCTCAGTTTTTACGTGACTAGTGTGTAGCTACTCCATTTTTTATCGTTTTGCCATATTTTGCAAAAAATAATATAATCGAAATAATTTCTGTGCTATGCGGTAAACCCACACCGCTGACTGACAATGGCTGTCCATGCCCACTCATTTCACTCCTCATGCCTCATGCCTCAATTCACTAAGTAGGAAACTGTGCGAAGAGCTTAAGCCATCGCGCGGTGTGCTGTCACAAGCAGACAATTCAAGCCGCAAATAAACACACGTATTAGCACGAATGGCACTCCCGTTTATTTAATAAACATTGCGATGGATGTGAACGGACTCGTGCCGCTGGTGAGATTGGCCTCACTGGTGTAGATTGAACATAACTTTTTCCTCGCGCCCCAAGATACTGCATACTGCGTTCATGGTTTCCTTAGCAATCTCGCAGGCTTCTCCTTCTGCCATGAAGAAAGCCGCCACTGAAATGAAAAGTGAAACGAAGGAGCAATCGTTATATCTTGCAATTTGTACATCAAGAAGGGTGGCAAGTTTGGGTGCTTTAGATGACAGGCAACAGCCAACCTTCATCACAGGTAATTTTGTTGACATATAAGTGTTGAAGAGGTTCAATGGCATATAAATGTTGAAGAGGTTTAATACATGGATATTCGCAAACCATTATATTTGTCGAGATTTCCATATGGCAAGCTTTGAAGATACTTAACTTTTCGTTTACTTAGTCGGTGAGGACGCAATATATATCTCATTAGCCTACCTTTCTCATACTAGTAGATATTGGGAATATATATGTCTCCTTAGCAGAGGTAGGAAACCGCACTATTAATTGTAATTTTGAAGGGTAGTGAGGAAAAGCTAGTAAATCAAATTCGAGCCGCTGACACATCGTGTACTGTCGGGCATCAGCGTAATCAACTTGCTTCAAATTTTCTAGAGAAGTGGTTACGACTTCTTCCAGTAGGAATCAGGGAAGTGAATTTCGAGTGAATTTTTGTAATGAAAACCAACAAATAAAGCCAAGGAAATCTCCCGTCGCTTCATTACAGTTGGTTTTGTTTAAGGTTGTTTCGTCCAGTAGCCATATGCAATGTCCGAACTTAACGTAGTTAAACTTTTACTAAACTCTATGAGTTGCTTTGGAGTGTGTCTGGCATTGTCCGTATAACAAGGACGGTGCAATAATACAGCTTACGTGTCGTAGTATACAATAAAGATATACAGACTGTACCACTTAAACTTAATCAAGACATTAAAAATGAAAGACGCCTCGGAACAGAATACAACAGAACGAATCCTATTGGGACTACCCTCTAAATGTTAAGGTTATCTGCTGTTTTACCCTTATTTAATTAAATAATCTGTGACTATCCTACATATTATTATTATTGACTCAACACTGAGTAAGAAAAGGCGTCCACTGGAATCCTGCGCAGACATTCTATGCAGTAAAGGCGGGGCAACTTCCTATAGCCAAGTGGTTGTTCAACCCGAAACTTTTTCTCGCTTAAAACAAGAATTACTCCTGTCAAACTTTCTCTACATTGCACCAGTAAACCGCACCGCAGAATGATGTATAAGACATGTTTTTACTTGGATTGCTACATTGCGAAAATGAATTATTTGGGGTATAACGTCCCAAAACCACGTTATGATTATGAGGGGCGTCGTAGTGGAGTGCTCCGGAAATTTCGATCACGCGGGGTTTTTTAACGTGCACGTTAATCTAAGTACGCGGGCCTCAAACATTCTCGCCTCCATCGAAAATGCAGCCGCCGCGGCCGGGATTCCATCCCGCGACCTTCTGGTCAGCAGTCGAGTGCCATAACCACTAGACAACCGAGGCGGGACTCGAAAATGAAGGCGCACTACGGGTCAAAATGCCTTTTTTCAGAACTTTGTCACAATTTTTCTGCTTCATTCGTTGCCGTAGTATTTATATCATTTCTTATATAACCTTATAAGGTCCACAATGTCAATATATTATTATGAAAAAGTTACACTGTTTTTAAAAACGTCGAAGCATGCAGAATTTTGCCATTTCCCGCCATGACTATAATTACTCAAAATAAAACAAAAGGAAAAGCCTGTCATACTCCTGGAAGGTCGGCCCCTTTAGGTTAAAAAAACACGTTCCGTAATAATCGCTATAAAGAGTAATTTAACACAAGTTATTTAGCCCGACATTGTTTCACCTCCAGGCGCCAAGTTCGAGGCACTCTCCAGGCATCACAAAATGTTTGTTCGGAATATGACGCCGCAATAACTACTCCTCACATTCGCATATACAAGCATGATTTTTTTCAGCGTGATTGGAGATGGTCGAAAATTCATCAGGACCACTTGATATGAAATGACCCGTTTATATTACCCCAACTGTAGATTTGATTTTTTTTGAGAGTTTGACGTTTGAATGTAAGATTTGTTTATTCGTTCGTGTCGTCCTTTCAACGGCTCTGCTACATTTATGCCGGTCGTTGTCGCCAGTGAGTGCACCCCTTTATTGGCAGGTTTGGTTTCTGCACATATCGAAGATAAATTACACTTTCTTACCAAGGTCGCTAAAGCCTACTATGTTTTCTAAACTACGGTACTGCTGAGCACGGCTATTCTGCGCAGTCACCGCTCGTTTCTCGAGTATTTACGGAAAGTATTACCAATTGCAAAAGCGGCATTTTTTTCAAAACCGTTCATGCGTTGACCCAACACTTTTATTTGCTCCAGTTGTCCTCTTTGTGGCTGAGAAATGTATCTACATAGATTAGAACGAAGAAAGTAACAGCGGGAATGAAACAAAGACCACAAAGGAACGAAGACCACGGGGCAAGCGCTGTCCCGTGGTCTTCGTTCCTTTGTCGTCCTTGTTCCAATAGGGATGTTACTTTCTTTGTTCTAATTATGAACGAAGTAGCCCTCATCAAGTTGTATCTACATACTTCATCGCTCTCGGAGTGAACATCAGAGATCCGGTAATATTTAAGCACTGTTGTTTCGCAATATCTGAGTGGTAAGCGGAGCAAATGCGATGAAGAGAGATTACTCAGGAATATACTCAAGGAATACTCAATTACTTTGTCGCCCTCTCTGTTTCTTAATTGGCCTAATGTTCTATATTGATCAGCCTGGCACAGAGGAACTAATTCATCGAGTCAAATTGTTACTTCAGTAGACTGCGCGCCCTCTTCAAAATTACTTGTGTTTGTAATGACACAACCATTTGTGATGCAAGCTACTTCTCCCGTAGGTTATGAGGGCATAATAAAGAGCAAAGCGAGAAACACAACCGATAATGAACAGCAATTATTCACTGGTTTCAAGAAGGCACACGAAGCCAATAAAAGAAGTTGCAGTGGGTTCTGGCTCACTGGCGAGGGTTCAATTTGTGGAATACGCGCCTGTCTCACTTATCATTGTAATGGAATTAAATATTTTCTAGGCATCGACAGGTGTACCTACAGACATGAGAGAATACGAAATAATAAATGTCGCACTCCTCGTTTACAGACTACACGTTATGCATCTTCGCCTAATGAAAGCTAAACAGATGACATTATTTCATCCGCTCATTTCCTCCTGGAAATTTTGCGATGTGTAACGGCTGGCTCACTAGTTATATATTAGGCCGGGATTCTTACATACTGTAAGAATCAATCGTGTCCTCGGAAAATGTATTCCCCATGATAGCTTACCTATAAGAAGCCCAAAAGTGAAAAATCCGTAGGCAGGGGACATTTTTGTACGGCCTGCAAAAAGGTAGCACAAACTGGAGCGATGTCTGAAAGGTTAAGTGAAAACCATCCAAAGTGATTTTGTCACTATTCAGTGCAAAAGGGGAATTACCACTGTTAGACCATACTTTTGCAAAGTAGCATCATGCAATCGCTATATGTGTTGGCTGGTGGTATTGCGGAGGCAGCCAAGGGAGCGCTGAAAAGGGTCACGGAATTTTTTTTTTCTGTGGAAGAGTTATGCTTTTAAACATGCGTGGGAATATTGCGAATCAGTGCCAAACGACATATCGAAGTGCTGTGCACATTGCACGCAAAAAGCAATCGGAATTCCCCACTCAAGAGGCGTGCTTCGCGTCCTCGTAACGACTAGTCGGGTTGTTTCTCAATAAATAGACTTTGTTACCTAAAGAACACAGCAATAGGACTGGTGCTAAACTACTGTGAACAAAGATGTATACAAAACGACGCTGAAGGTGCCGTAGTTATTACAAAAATGAACGCTGATCGAGGCTACAACAGTTAAAACAAGATATAAGAAAACCCATCTTTACGAAGATCACAATATAACGAAGAAATTTACATTCCCCGGCAGGTTCCCGTAGGTTCAATAATTTCATCATCTTGAAAAAACGAAGGTTCCATGGCAGTAAATCTGACCTAACAATGCTTGTTGATGAAATAAGTGAATAAAAATGCAGTGATGTCTTTCTAATTTTGACAGAGCGCTTTTTTCATCGAACGTGCACTGTAACGCTATCGCGTTAAAATCTACCCGTTCTATTAACAGCTGAAAATTTTATTTGACGGCGCTGCACGTCACGCCTATGGAAACCACCACGAGAGTTAACAGTCCTAAGGAGTATTAAGTACAAAATGGCCCAGGTGGTGGTAGGTTCGTGGCTCTTTAAATACTGCCGCAGAAACACAGCAGTTGCCTTCGTTATTTAACGCAGTTTGCGACAGATGGCACTCATCGTCTCCTTGAATCTTTCTTGCTCTACCTGCTCGAACAGTCATTGCAGTCTTTCTCCACGTTTTTGTATATCGGTACCTGGTAATACTATTAGGCGGCCTATATGCCGGGTTAGGAAGATGAAGAATAGAGTGAAAGAGGAGCACCTCTCTGAAGCTTGGTAGTGCGCGGGCACGCCATTCTAGCCTTCTTCCAACAAACCCAACACGCCTACTGTGAGCTAACAATAACTTCGGGTGAGTCTGCCTCACCTGCATTGCCAGGACATAAGAGACATGGGAGGAGTCGCTCGGGCATTTCCCGGTGACCGGAATGCGCCTTTTCACGTGCGCCAGCGTGTGTTACGGGTAAATAAGATGTCGCGGTAGCTTTCAGGCGTCCCTATCTTCCTGTTATGGGTTTCGAGAGAGCGATGAATTATTTTCTCTATTTGATGAACATTTCGATTAAGCTAAGTAACTGGGGTACTGCCATTACTTCGTTAAATCGAGTTTGAACTGTACCGCATTTGCAGTATCAACCTTCCTAATACGATGTCGCTCGCAAGAACTTGTGCTGGATTTCATAGACAAACACAGCAATTAACTGCACGAGTAGGACTGCCATAACTCATTGCTTTTTGGAAGTGCTCTTTATCCTATGTGGTACAAGCTCAATTTGACTCACGTGACTGCATTCCGCTTTTGTTCAATGACACTGTACCCTTGTTTGTGAAACAAAATGACTGCTACCGTCCAGTTTGACTATCATGCTCTTAATTGTTGACAACACTAAGGAGTCGCTCACTACACTTGTGACTTGTCAACGCTCTCTTGGAAAATTACAGTGGCCTTACCAGGTATCGCGACCGCAGATATACATGTAGCGCGCATGTCCACGGATAAGGTCAGCGATATCACCTTCCAAATCGCAGCTGCCTCGCAGTGAACAAACAAACCCTACACTAGTTCACTGCAGGCCTCCAAAGGACGTGTGTGCGCGCGCAGCTTGTACTTCTCCGACATCGTGCGCTCACCGGCTTACGTAGCTAGTTTCTCTTCAGGGTGTCCGGTGCAACATCGAACTAGAAGATCGGTGGAGGGATCATTGGCGCCAAACACCTGACGCCTCCTATGTCTACTTGGTTACCAATGAATACATCGGGCTACACGAACGCTGATGGACGTGTGCCACTACCAGGCACCTAAATTAACGAATATGGTGAGCTCCATTTTTTTTCACCGCGAAGCTGCGTATACTATCCTGGAAATATGCGGTGTTCGCCGAAACCTCCCATTGCTTATGTGTCACAGAAATTAGTGAAATGCCTCTACCTGGCCCTTGTTCAATAAAATAAGAAATACTTTAATGAACCGTCGGTATCATTCACGAGGGAGCTAAGGTGGGCCCCGCAGGAGGCTCGGCATAAAAAGGGACAAGTAAGAAAACGCTTTCTAGAAATGTTTATCGGGAAGTGCTCCGCGGATAGACCAGTTTTACGGTGTGAAGACCAATGATGTTTTTTTGTGTGTATTTCGTTGGGACCTGCATCAAGGAGAAAAACGCTAATACTGAACCGATAGAAAGCTACAAAGTTTCTAATCGGATTTTTTCATGCACCTCTACAACTTTTACCGGAAAGATGTTTTTTAAATTGAGTCGTTTCGTAGGCTAAATATAGTAGTGGCCCTCCTCTATATTTGCGGCGGTACAATAGGAATTAGTTATGGTATTCCAACCCTCAGTTTGTTGTCCATACGGTGTTCTTGCGCAACCAAAAACAATGTGCATCGATAAGCGCAATTCCTTGCGGAATCGTGGCTACCCAATCTAAATATTTTTCTCCTTTAAATGTGGTTGTGCATCAGACACACAACACACTGTTTCATATGATTCCAGCACATCTCTCTTGAAAAGGACAAAAAAGCCTAAGTTTGAACACATAGTACGCAGAAACGTTGCTGACCTCACAAACAGCATTACGTTGTCAAAGCATAGGCTGCATTCAGATTCTATTTTAGGCAATTTCACATCACTTCAAACCTCTTCTTTCCAATGAACTATTTGTCTTGCTTTAATTGATACAATTTTGATATAAATGTTTCGCAATTTCTCAGGGTTGTGGTATCGCGTATATAGAATTGAATATACATGGTCTCAGGAGCATATTAAATAGGGAATTCAGTGCGAGAGTTGCAAAGTCCACCAACAATAATGGCTTGCATAAACAAGCTTAGCAATGCTTGGCGACGTGCGACTTATAGGTGCTTACATTTCAAAAGTTTTTACTTAACAAATCCAATGAATTGTTGACAGCAAGACGACTATTCAAATGTACACGGACGAATCTGCAGGTAAAAACTATTCTGTTGGCAATGGTACGCAGAATAGAACATAATAGCATCGAATTTTCTTATGAACCAAACTGTACCGTTCGATACGTAATGGTGCAAAAGTTTTCGGCAAGAATTTTCTGTATGAAACATAGTGGTGCAGAAGAACTCCTTGCTAGAATTTATTAGAATTAAACAAAACGATAAATTTGGTAAAACGGCGTAGAATGGAAAATAATGGTTCGTAAGTGATGGCGCGAGGAGACGGCAAACATCCGCTACATGCGAAAGAATGGCAGATATTTTTTGTTGGCGAAAGTGTTAGCTAAAGGAAACGAAATCGTGCATTTTATTGAGTTAACAGAAATCCCCAGAATGCAACCTAATGGGCAAGATGTGAAAAAAATATATATACCAATATCTTCACGAAGAATGGTCAGCAGCCGTCCAGGCAATGTGCAGCTATTCAAGCATCGTCAACCCGCGCTCTTATATTCTGTACCTCATGGTGATCGCGTGCGGCAAAAACAGATACAAAAGCGAGTGGAATGCGAAGCGTTTCGTGTTATCTTATGAAGTTGCGCTACAAAATAATATTAAAAAGTCAGCACGTTTCGTGCCAGTAAACTGCATCCATCAAACACAATATAACAAGGACCGACTGGTATGGCCTGATGGCATGCAATTAGACCGAATGTCAGCAAGTTATCTATGACCCCGACTTGAAACCTTCGTAACCTTTTAATTGACATGATAAAGGTGATGTGTGAAGTGCTCAACATGGATGTATTAAAAAATACGTTGCCATATGCAGTCGTTCTTGACGTAGAAATAGACATTTACATTTACCAACTTACCACAAAATTAGCAAAATATCAGCAAATATTACCCAGAAATATTAAAGTAAACTAATTACCGCTTTCGATGCGTAAGCATATATGCAGCTAATTAGCCAGGAGACATGTCGCTCAGTGCGCCAAGTAAGCAGAACTTTTATGCAATATTAATGAATAAAACGAAAAGAATATATTAAACCTACCGAAAGACTACAGTGGTGGTGGTACTCGAGCCTACCACCGCGCGCTGAGAAGCCTAGCGTCTTACCTTCTGGGCTGAACACCCACATCACTTTTTCTTTGATAGAATTTATTCCAAGTAAACATGACAGTTGCAATAAGCTTTAATATACACAGAGATTTGCTGTCGCTCTTCTGATAGAAGGCAACGAAGTCAAACACAGATAACAATATGTTGTTCACAGAAATATCTGAATCGTGCGCGACGCTTCTGGTATTGCATTTTACAGAATAATAGTACTATGGTGTGGAAAAAACAGCTTATCAATAGAAAATACCATTGCTACTATATATGTATTTTATAGCCTTAATAAATTTAATGAAATTGATTAATAGCAAAAACGCTGGCTCGGCGTTGCACTGTAACATGCACATCCTAGAGAACAATGTATTTCAATGCAAGGCACTGCAAGGATTTTGCGCCTCACGTGGTTTCCCACTACCTACGGGATCAGCTCACCTTTCACGAAGCGATGTCGTCACCTGAATACGTCATCGTGGCGTCATCATGAAGTAATAATGACGTCACAAATTTGTTTTTGCGTCTCTCTCATGGTGTTTTTTTCATTGAAATAGAAAATAATGATGGAGTTGTCACCATTGCTTGGTGACGACTAACCCTTTCCACGTAGTTGTTAGGATAAAAAATAAGAATAAAAGATTGTGTATATATATATATATATATATATATATATATATATATATATATATATATATATATATATATATATATATATATATATATATATATATATATATATATATATATATATATATATATATATAGATATCTGCGTGCTCTCCGAAAGAAACCGAAAAGGACAACCCAGTACAAGGTGCTGGAGAGGGCGACCTATTGCAGATTTAGAAGGCTTCGCTACAATTACCCCGGGTACGAAAAGGGAGCCGCCTGGCGGCCAAACAACTTGTCAGAATGAGCGGGTCATGGTAGGCCATGGGGCGCTCTACGTGGACAATGTCGCGCCCTCGACGCCGCATGCCCGAAGACGATTCGATGCGTTCGATCAGGTAATTTCCAGGCGATGTGCGTTCGATGACACGACACGGTAGGGGCCTTCATATTTGCGCAGGAGTTTTGAAGATAGGCCAGTTGCAGTGGTAGAGATCGAGAGCTACACGAGCACTCCGGGGAGGAACGTGGGCGCAGAAGTATTTGTGTAACCGCGAATGCTCCTCTGCTGCTCTTGGGCATGTGTAGTAAAGGTCTTGGTAAGATTGCGACACTTTTCAGCAAGTCTGGCTTTCAGCAAGTGGAAGAAATAGGTGCACATTCAGATCGATCCGGCTTATTTGGAAGGATTTCATCGATTGTGTGCGACGGGTTCCTGTCATACAATAAGAAAAAGGAGGAAAAACCAGTAGTGCTCTGAATGGCGGTATTGTAGCCGTAGGTGACGAAGGGCAAAATGGCATCCCGATTGGTGTGATCGGCGGCGACCTACCTAGAGAGCGTGTCGCCGAGCGTCCGGTTAAAGCGTTCGGTGAGGCCATTCGTCTGCGGGTGGTAAGCAGTAGCTTTGCGGTGAACAACTTTGCAATGTTTGAGATGGGCTTTCACGACTTCCGACAGGAAGACCCGGTCTCGATCACTGAGCAGCTCCTGAGGTGGACTGTGACGCAGCATGAATCGGTGTAGCAGGACGGAGGCAACATCGTGCGCCGTAGCCGCTGGGATGGCAGCGGTTTCGGCGTATCGCGTTAGGCGGTCAACAGCGACAATCGCCCAGCGGTTACCAGCCGACGTCACTGGAAGTGCTCCATACAAATCGATGCACACGCGCCCAAACGCACGGTTAGGGCAAGGTAATGGCTGTAGACCGACTGGTGACACGTGCGTTGAAGGTTTTCGGCGTTTGCAATCGATGCAGGACCGAACCAACTTCTGCACGTAGCGGTAGATCCCTCGCCAAAAGTACCGTTGGCGAATGCGGTGGCAAGTTTTTGATGCCCCAGAGTGCGTACACTGCGGATCAGAGTGAAACGTCTGGAATATATCAGAACGCAGACTGCACGGCATTACTAGTAGCCACTGGCGGCCGTCGCCGTTGTAATTGCGTCGGTGGAGGAGGTCAAGGGTGGCCTTAACGATGCAACGCGCGAGTGAATTGTGCTGGCGATGGATCAGTGAGCAAGTCTATCAGCGAGGCAATCCATTGATCCTTGCCCTGTTCGGCAGCGATGGTGCGTCGATTTTTATTTGCAAACGGTTTCGACCGGTGGACTGCTCTTTGTCACGGCTTATGATTTGCACAAAAGCCCTGACGAAGACCGGTCCACCGGTTGGCAAATAAAATTAAGATAACCGCTTAGTTGTGTCTCTTCTTATCCCAAGTACGTTTGGCCTATTGGGAAAGCTTCTTCATATATATATATATATATATATATATATATATATATATATATATATATATATATATATATATATATATATATATATAACGTCCTACAAGTTCAAAACGTCGTTTCAACAGAGCACACATACCGTCGTGGTGCAGTTCAAAGAAACTTTGACTTTGAAACTTTGAAACGCAAGCAACTTTCGTTGCTTTGCGTTTTTTTGTATCTCTCGTTTCACGCCGACAGTCTATTTTCGTGTATGATAAGACATCTCAGATTTTGAGCTTAAAACATCATAATTTATCGCTACTGTAAAAGTCATCACTATTACGTCTTCCGTGGCCTTGCACGCACCCATGAGAGGGAGGCGCGTATTCATTTGGAAAAACTGTCGCACTAACAACCTCTCGCAACAGGTCGTAAAACAGGTCAGCAGGGTATGTGATGGGAAAACAATGAATGTGTCCTAAATACACTAAAAATTCACAGCGTCCTCAATGTATTCGTCTAATATGACTCGTAGGCGAAAGCCGTCTGGTATGCAATAATTCAGCATTTTGCGAAGTGGCGCAGCACCAACTGCCTGTCTGCAAGAAAATGTGTGCACCTATGGTGCTGCACACTGTTTTAATATTGTGACGTATGCTGATGAACTATGAATGACCGCTTTGCAATGAGTGGGCAGACTCAAACCACCCAGTGATTTCGCAATCCACGTGTTCTAAGGTCCGGTGGGCTGATACGTTTCTCCCACTCAATAGTACATTTTTTAACGAGACTCATCGACTGACATTACACCAGCATAGGTTCTTTTTCCGAAGACGTCTGTAGTGCTGGCGTGGTTCCGTGGCTAAATTCATGACTGCCACGCGGTGTGCGTGGATTCGATGGCGGCTCGAACACTGGATTTTATTTCTCATCCTGCACGAGGTGACGTCGGTTTTTGTACCGCAGGCCACATTTTTCAAACCCATCGTCTAAAGACGCACTCAATGCTTTCGCCGTAATTGACTGACATCAAAAGTGTCTCTCTATCTATGAAATTTCGATGGTGAAGTCGAACATGCTGCTGCATTGGAAAGCCACGATGGGTCTTCCTGTGAACTTTGAGTCCTGTGCAATCTAGCACGGTTGGTTAGTTAGTTAGTTAGTTAAAAGACTTCATTTGTTTATCCGGCGGACGACTATTCTAGCCCCAGGAGAGGAGGATCGTCGCGATGCGGCCACACAGCATGCTTACTGGCTGGCATCATAGTGGAGCCTTTTCTCTTCTATCCGGCATTGATTCATAGTGCGCAAATAATATTTTGCATTGAAGCCCTATTATACATTTTTGCTGCCGTTGTGCTGCTTCTGATGAAGAAAATCTCACATCACACTGTTTCAAAAGGCGGTGCGTGAGCAATATTTAACAGGTGAGCTGTTTATACGCGGAAAAAGGCCGTGTACAAAAATTATTGTCATCATGAACGAACAAGCGCTCTCTTCGTGCTCTCTTTTATTTGTTCCTTGATCCCAGAAGACGTGCGGCGATTCGTCCGGCGTGGGATACAATTATTCTGACGGGCGACAGAACGAGTACATAGAGAACAAAAGAGATAGAACGAAACAAATAGAGAGAAAAGGATATATAAAGAAAAAAAGTAGAGAGAAATAGAGAGAGGAAAGAAATAGATGGATAAACAAATAAATAACTAAGTACAACAAAACAGGGACAAAAAGAGTTGGAAAAATCAGAGACGGAAGAGAAAAAATAAAGAGAAGCGAAGAATGCTGTCAAGCTGCCCTCTTCCTTCTCGCTTTACAGCACTAGTGCGAAGGTGCTTTAATTTTTAAATCCTTTTTATGTTACACGCCCCCAGTCCATTCGCTGTGAGTTGGCTCACATTAGTGCTGTACACCCTCAGGGTCTTTCCTTAGTGCAGTAGAGATTTAGTAGCATGAAACATGCATCAGCCACAAGCGCAAAAATATTAGAACAAGGACGTGTGCTAGGGACATGAAAATTTTGAATCATATTAAGAATCGTTCTGAGGTAGCCATTTGACCTGTTCGTATACATTGAAATAGCTAGCCTATGGGGGACATTCATGTCGCAGAACATGTTGAAAGCTGAGCCAATAATCTTCCCAACAATTTTAGTAGAATCATTGGGAAACGAAAACATGTGTATGATGAAAAGCATATTCAGCTAGGCTGGTATTTTGCTCAACGAACGTGCAAATGTTGAGCACAACTGTACTATTTATAAGTGAAAGTCCGCTATCATTAATGGCGCATGCACATATCACATGTATGTGAACTTCGTGATACCCTCTTTTTTCTGCAGTTTAACGGCAAATTCACGGTATAATCATGAGGAACCCGTAGTGGAGGGCACCAGCAATTTCGACCACCTGGGCCTCAAATATTTTCGCTTCCATCGAAAATGCAGCCGCCTTGGCAGGGATTCGATCCCGCGACCTTCGGGCCAGCAATCTAGCACCATAACAACTAGACCACCGTGGCGGGGCCTCCGTGATACTCTGTGTAGGGGACTATGCTGCCATTTGAGGTAAAGAAATCTCTGGTTCTGCGTGCGCATATAATACTCATGCCATTGCCATTTCTCTTTGCAATGTACCTTAGGAAAGAAAAGCTATTGTGACCGTATCGCACTGGCTAAAACAATAGTTTGTGAGCGCGTGGTGGTAGGATCAAATGCCACTTACCCCCAAAGTTTTTCACTATATTTTTAGCATACTCATTTCATTTTATTAAGGCAAAAGCTTACATTCTTCATCAAAGGCTAGCAATTAGGGTCTGCGTCTGCGCCAACACGAGTGCTGCAAAAATCATCATCACGTGATGGCGTCACCATACGAAGCCATCACTCCGTCATCACACGTGACGTAACGTGGCGCCACATGAACACGTCATCACCTGACATCGTCACCTGCTGAAAAGAGGCAGATCTCGGAGGCACTGCAGAAGCTTGTGAGGTGCAGAAAAGCTTGGAGAACGCTTGAGCTTCGCCTTCAGGACTAGAATTCGATGGCGTATTTGGGCCCCGTGGGCATCGCCTTCTCAACTACCAGTCCCGCTTTCGTTCTCGGTGGATGGACTAACCGTGTCGTAAGGACACAAACAACTGTGCGCGTAACACTGGTCGTTCCAAACTATCCCAGAATACCTATTCCAAGTACAGTTTTTAAGTACCTACTGCGCCATATTAGTTCCTCTGGCGAATCATGGGAGGGCGCACTACGCATCCGAAAGGCAATCCGCTCAACTACGCAGCTGACCGCGCACTTTGTTCACGCTTTTGCAGCTGATGCTGTTTAAGTATGTCTGAGCGCCCAGTAATGGGTGGGCCAATAAAGCACCCACTCGCGGCGCAATTGACATGTTTTGATGCCTGACGCGATTCTGCGTTTCTGCTACGCAATATTAGGTGTGGTAATGAAACTCCTTCCACTACATGACATTCTTATATCGCGTTTTTCCCCCAAAGTTTCAAGCAGCAGCCCGTCTATGTGGCAGAACACCTGGTTGCCACGCAGAGGGCCTCGGTTCGATTCTCCCTCGGACCGCAGATTTATATTAGTTATCTTACTTGCGAGTTTTTCGATTTTTCGGTCACCGACAAGATGATGCTATTTCGCTCACAACCAGCGACGCCGACACCGGAGTTTCTGCGAAACGAAGCATTTAACACTATCGTGTTAAAAGCACTCTGGGTGCAGACATATTTCGGGAAGGGGGCGGCATCACTAGGAGAAGCGTCTGTGAAGAAACACAAGAAAATGGCTTTCCCCTTCGAGTAATCTTAGGCAAATGCATGCGGAACCTTGCGACTTTTGGTTTAAATTTTCATAACAGTTCGTCTTGCGACGGACAGGAAGTGCATCACTGCTCGTTATTGAGATATAGGCATTCACTTCTTGAAAACCTTAAATATCAATCCGTTATACATTTTGAGTTTTTCAGTGAATAAAGACACGACATGCGAACACATAGACAAAGGTACTCTTTTATTTCCATGTTGGGAATTGCAACAATTACTTTTATGATATTATCTAAAAAGCTGGGAAGGGTTAAATACAACCCGATGTCAGATGTAAGTGGCTGATATTTGCTATAATTGCATGCCATGAGGCAATAAGAGCCGGTCATCCTTATCTTCTCTTTTCTCGAACTGACTGCCAGCCATCAAACGTGATGAATTATTTTCTATGTATTTAGTGCAACAGCTTAGATAATGGCGCGTTCGTTGTATTACACAGGAATTTGTTTTCGTGATTGCCTAAGGCAATGACCGTGATGCGTGCAATATAAAAGCGCTGGTTGCCGCCGCCGAAATAAGAACGCATTGCCTGAGGCCTGCTGTCCTTCCTCCGACAATATATAGGTATATTTTTTCATATATAACCCATTTTGTTCAATTGTCAAAACTTCTGGCTAGCAGATATTCGGAACAAGAACAAAGTTACATTCTGCGCCCTTTGCAGACAAATCATTTGCACCGTTGTGTCTCATACAGAACGCTTCTGTCATAAAAAAGAGTCTACATTATTACGTTCACTTCTGACACTTCTGCTAACAGAATAGTTTGTGCATCTGCGTAGGTAACTGAGCATTCGAACTTTTCTCGCTGTTTGCGGTACTTCAGTTTTCGACCTCCCGAAGCGTATTTCTGGAAGTGTGAAAGCTTATACGTCGCTACCCATAACTAAGGAAGCTTCTTTACCTTATGCTAGACAACCAAAAAAGTCCTCGAAAGCAACTTTTAAGCGGAGCTCTTCGGCCAGCAAAGAAATTTCACCATCTCCCACTAAAGGGAACAATGTGGGGATGCGAAGGAGCGCATGGGTCGACTTAAAGTTCCGTTCATCACGGGCACCTTGCCCGATGTTAACGCGTCCTTGCATGTGGAGCACACCATGAATTCACTGTAGTTGCTGTTACCCATAACGAACTCTTGTTGGAGCACCTCATGCGGGTTCATCGCGCGTCTGGAGAATCTCCTTCCCCGAAGCCATCACGTGATTACTGAAAGAGTGTAAGGGAGAGAGGCCACAGCGTCTTACCCAGCCCCTTACACAGGACCGAACGCGCTTGCGCGTGCCAGCGCGCTCTGACTAGCATACAACACGTTGGTTGATCGCGTGTCTGCAGAATATCGTTCGCCGACGCCATCACATGATTGCTGAGAGAGTGTAAGGGGGACAGGCAACAGCGTCTTACCCAGCCCCTTACACAGGCCGGAAAGCGCTAGCGCGTGCCAGTGCACGTGGTTTGTCTGCGTTCCGCCATGCTAGGACTGCATACGGCACCCCGGGCCCCTAATGTGCTCTGCACGTATCATCATGAAGGCGTTCAAAGAACAAGACGGAGAAGACTTCTCCTTGACGCGAGCGCGCGCTCAATATGTTACAGTTGGCTATGGCAGGTTTTATAAAGCGGACGGTCGCCGATGGAACTATGGACAAAGCCCAGCGCAAAAGCTGCTTCGCATCTGAAATTTGCACCATTGGGTTTCTTAGTGTTTTGTCGCTCTTACAATTATTACCAGCGAAGCTGTTCTTGCTAGAGTCTTTCATGTCCGGGATACGTGGTAATGCTTGTGGGCATCATGAAAGGGTGTACGCGCCAGACTTTGAGTAAATCTCACTATTCACCACTCGTTCACTAAAAATGAAGCCAACAGTTAGCCCAACAAACGGGTTTGTGTTACAGAGGTCTGTGCGGCATATCACAAAACTATCAACATCATAAACGCGCACGGGCCACAGAAACTGGGTAACTCCCTTTACACAAGACTTCCACTGAAAAGGAAGAACACAACAGTTAGCCCATCTAATTGCGTGTGCGTTACCGTAGTTACAGCACTGTCACATGACACTTTGTGGTTTCAAAAAGTGGTGGCTATACTGCCAACTCAAAGCTTAAGAGTGTCTAACAAAGAGCAGTGATAGAACATATCTGAGCCTCGTAAGCGAACGCTTCGTTATAAACATATGTACATAATGGTGCGCTCAAGATGCAGTAATACTATACTACCGGTTCAAAGCCTAGCAAGGAGTATTTAATAAAGAGCAGCGCTAGAACATATCTGAAAGACCTGTAAAGCATTGAAATGCGTTGGGCTCATGAAGGGAACGCCAGCAACTTCGCTGTTTCATCGGTGTCCGAGAAGAAGAGCGGGTTGAATTATGGTAATGAGCAGCGAACCGCGTTCACAGTGCACTGTCGCCCTCGTATGCAATAATATCTGGGGTTTAATGTCCCAAAACCACGATATGATTTCGAGAGACGCCGTAGTGGAGGCCTCCGGAAATTTCGGCCACCTGGGGTTCTTTAACGTGCACCTAAAGCTAAGTACACGGGCCTCAGACATTTTCGCCTCCATCGAAAATGCAGCCGCCGCGGCCGGGATTCGATCCCGCGACCTTCGGGTCAGCAGTCGAGCGCCATAACCACTAGCCCACCGTGGCGGGGGCCCTCGTATGCCAATTTCGACATATACCATGGTAAGAGAATGACCAGGAGAGCGTATAGATAGATAGATAGATAGATAGATAGATAGATAGATAGATAGATAGATAGATAGATAGATAGATAGATAGATAGATAGATAGATAGATAGATAGATAGATAGATAGATAGATAGATAGATAGATAGATAGATAGATAGATATGGTTTAGGTACGTTTGCTTCGCTAAGAAATCTTCGCATTGACGAGCGAGAACCGATGGACATTTTTTACGCATGATCTCTACGCAACACAATGTCAAGTTAGAAGTATGATGGGGGAATTAATTTTGGTCGAACCGCCGCACATATACATATAGCGAGACATTTGACCGGGCTACTAGGCATGGATCCTTGATGCATTACAGCGCGCAATAGCACAATGAACAACGAGAGAGCGGCTAAAGATGACAAGCGCTGTTTTCATTTCTCTGTCTCTGTTATTTTAATTTTTGTTCTCGTGCACTAAAACACATCATTTCTCATAAGCAAACGCCCCAGCTAAAATTCTCCCATAATATAAAATTAGGATGGCACAATCGAAGAGAATAGACGATGCGCGTGTTGCTGATTGTGGCATAAAGTAGGTGACGCTCTCCTTACTAGTACCAAATGCGTAACTAGGCAAAACTTTTTAGGCATCTTCTTAAGGAAAAAAAAATGTTGGAGAAAAAATGCAATGAAAACTTGTAGAGCTATTTCCAAACTATGTGATCAAACAGTTTGTAACCTTGCATCTATTCAGTATTAGTGTTTTTCTCCTTACTGCGGATCCCTGCGGAACCCTAAAAAGAACCATAAAAAAAACATATGACATGTCCACATGGGTGTAGTGACTGCAGTGCTCCTAAACAGTTCGCGTACAAACGTGCACAGCATTTGGTCGTGTGCACTGGTCCTTAAATGGTCACAGGTGATGGCGGTGGGATTTGCATCATTAATGAGACGCTGTGCCTATCGCTGTGTTTTGCCGTAAGTAACTTCAACCTCTTCGTACTGCAACGAGATTCCTAGCTGTCTCCTCGCCTATTAATTGGCAGCACACACAGCCAAATGCTATATTTTGTGCGTGTGTGACGGGAGCGTTAAGAAGCGCTGCTATCACTGTGTTCAAGAGGCCGGGTCACGTGGCATTTTGCATTTATTTGCATCAGCGGTAAATATAAAATCACTAATAAGTAATGTATGGAAACTTGAACTTGTGCGATCGCAGGCTTCCCAAATTGTTATATATATTTTGAAATGCAAAGTTCTGGTCCAACTTCGTTGCTTCACAAGATGCGTGTTTAATATGGCGTAATTATGCAACTAAGGAAACAAACTAGCGTCTATTACTCCACTCGGTATTCAGCCACATACTTTTTGTCCCGTCGACCTAAATCTTGTCATTATATTTTAAAACTCCAGCTTATGTTAGCTAGGGCACCTTGTTTATCTTGCGCAGATGTTTTACTCTGGTAAGTGTATACAGAAAAATGTGCAAAATTTCGCTGCATTCATTGCCGCCTATTGGAGACGACCCAAATATTTTCGCATGACTCCTCTATTGCTCAGAAAGTAATTTTTTGTCGAGACCGTTGACACATCTGTTGGAATGTACTTAAATTGCTCCGAGAATAAAGCTTGAGAGTTGGAATGCAGTGCTGTCGAAAATTTTTGCACTAACAATGCGAGCAGTGTTTTCGCACAAAGCCGGAGCACAGTCGCCCTATATCACATAGCGCCCCATATTTTATTCCACGTGACACAGATGGTAGATTTGAAAGCCTTTACTTAAAGAGGCCGTGATGCACGCACACTTAAGTGCTATATATCTATCTTTCAGTTGCAATAGACGTTTTTGAGAGCGGAACGGTATACTCGACGTGGATAGTGCAAGTACTGAAGCAGGATTGACCGCCACTAAGAGAGGGAGGACAAGGAAAAAGAAAGGGACGTTATTCACGGTTGGGCCCGATGTGCCACCATACAGTGGGGATCGGGAAATGGCAATAAGCGTGCCACCGATAGACGTTGTAAGACCGCCTTTCAGTCGTAGAATACTACCAATAAATTGGCCGGCTGTTCGCTGATACAGTGGACGGCTCCTCGTAGAGCCAGTCGATGCGCTCATGAGAGACATCCTATAACTGAGGGTGGTTTAACGGGATGGGATGACGGCTTCGCTGGTGGAGCTACTCTAGGTGCTAGGGCCGTCCATGTAAATGTGAATCCAGTCATCATTGAAAGTGTGCAAACAATCCAGAGCAGCTTCTTTCCAGACCAAGGTCGAAATGCCTGGTAGAAAGGTACCACTGATTGTTCCAAAAAGTACGTAGCGTTCTGCGCCAAATTGTATACGCTGTTACTCACCGTACGTCAGAAACAGCACTGCAGTTCCTTTGATTACGTAACAATGCTTAATCTATGTTTTTTTTCGTTAAAGAGCTGTCTCTCTCTCTTTGTATAGAGAAACAGCGCAAATTAATGTTTGAGGACACGGGCCTCGAGCGTAGCGTGGGGAATTTGAATTTTTCCCTGAAATTGCATACACAACTTTTTTCTTCTCTTCTGGAACTGAGACGCCACTTACGAGAGCGTGAGCGAGTGTTTTTAAAAACCTTCCGCGTAAAGAAAAGCTTTTCAGACGCCTTTGCTACCTTGCTTTTTGTTGCTTATATGTCCAGCGAAATAATATACAGATTTTAGGATGATAATTGTCAAAATTGGATGTTTCCGCTAGCAGTATGAATTCTTGTTTAGTATCGAATGATGGAGAAGTTCCTTCTGCATGATTTTCAGGGATCCTTACAGGTATCCATCTCGATAGCACCACCTCTTGCTGGCCATAGGACAATGGCTCCCGTGTACGGACTTGCCATTTTTGTGTCGCTTATTGGTAAGCTACCATGCGCATTGCTATATTACAATGTGTACAGTACAGTGCCCTGGAATTGAATAATATCTGGAGCTTAACGTACCAAAACCACGATATGATTATGAGGGACGCCGTAGTGGAGGGCTGCGGAAATTTCGACCACATGTGGTTCTTTAACGCGCACTTAAAAATCTAAATACATGGGCCTCAAACATTTTTTCCACCAACGAAAATGCAGCCGCGGCGGCCGGGATTCGATCCCGCGAACTTCGGGGCAGCAGTCGAGCGCCATAGCCACTAGATCACCGTAGCGGGGGCCCTACAATTCAGTTTTGTATGCAACTCTAATGTAAAGTTTGCACTTTGCAAAATTTAACGAAGGAAAAGCTAGGATCTACAGGGTCGCATTTGTTCTCGTTTGACTAACATACGACCACAAATGGTTGCGTCTCAGATGCGCAAAATCTAGTTCCTAATCGCTGTAGCCCATTCATTCAACGTTGTATAGGTTACTGTCGATGTATACCAAATATTGAGTTGCCAAAATAGTGTAAGGGAAAATTACATACATTGTTTTCCACCAGGAAATTAACCCTCATAAATACAGAACTTGTTGCTGGGCTAGCTGGTACATAATTTCGAGAAGAACCTGGACGCATGAGCACCATAAAAATAGAGAAGAAGCATAAGATCATTTTGTGCTTCATCTTTCTGCTGGTGTTGCTTGGGCGGCTAGGTTTTTCTCGAAGTTGTTCCTCGCCTGCGAGGCAGAGTTCATTGATTTTAACAGCGGAGCTGTTTGAGGCGACCATTAGTCCGCGCAGAGCGACAGAATCTTATCATCATCAAGAAGTGGTACGCGCTCTCTTCGTCCTATTTTTAATGTTCTGATTCTCTCCCAGAACACGTGCGCCGATTTGGCTGGCGTGGGATGCAATCAATTTGACGGACGAGAGAGCGAGTACACAGTGAGAAAAAGAGAAATAATGAGAAAGAAAGTTAAAGAGAGAAAATGAGAAGAAAGGCAGAAAACGAATGACAGAAAGAAATAGACACACAGGGAAAGATATTTTTAAAAGAGAGAGAGCAAGATTTGAAGAGAAAGAGTGAGAATCAAAGATAGAGACAGAAATGAGAAAGAGATAGGAAGAAAGAGGAAGCGAGAAATACCTATAAAGAAGAAATATTAGGGAATACAAAAAGATGCAGAAAGGCTTGGCTTCTTTTAGAGCGATTATGTCTTAATTTCGTTTATATTGTCTTGCGCGTATTACTGATCCGCTAAATAATTGGTGCTCACAGTCTGTTCTGATTGTTTGCTTCCCATTTATTTTGCCCGGTTAACTTAAAGGAGAAGGAGTACCTGACATTGCACGCTGTGACCACATCTAGAAGCACTTTTACAATGAAAAGAGGGCCAGGTCACTGAAGTAATAATCCGAGTTATTGTATTGGTGCATGTGTAGCAGGCTCATAATTACACAGCTAATATAGATACGGATATAAATCTAGGGAGAATACGAGAAAGTAATTCACGAGAAATCTTGCCGCGCAGCAGGCCCGTCCGTAGTTATATGCTTTATTCTTCCATATTCGTAGCATTCGCGTTGCGTGGCCCCTGCATACTTCTCAAATGTTGCTTAACAACACTTCTCAAATATTCGGAAATCTATGCCTTGCACATCGAAAAAAAGTCAAGTAGGTGCATGAATATTGAGGTCAAAAGAGAAGAAGTGTAGGCAAGGAATGATGTTGTGTACAACACCTCAATTCTCTTGCCCGTAAGATCTGAGGAGCTTACAAGAGGAGGCCATATGGTGGTGATATTTTCTGCCGCCGCCGGTATCCATGGCGGCTATCACGGAGATTGAATTAAATACCAGATTTTCGAAGCGAATTCGAACCCAGGACATCTCTTTAGTAGCCAGGTATTCTATCGTATAGTCACGCTTAGAGACATGCGAGTAGCTGGTCACAGGTATGCAGGTGGTGAAGCGGAGATTGGGCGGGGTTGAGCGGGGATGAGGAACAGCGGCGAGGTGGTAGGGCGAAGGTGGGCGTGGGAGAAGGCAACGTACAATGTACGCGCCAAACGCTGGTGGTGTGAGGTCAGTGATGACTGGAGGCTGGATTTTTAGGAATTAAAAAAGCTCGTTTTAGGCGCCAAAAATAGGCATGAGAAACAACTATTTAGGCTCCTATTATAGTAAACATCGGCACAAATAATTTTCACATAATTCAAATAATTTCAAAATAAGACATGCGCGACCTATATCTACGACAGGAAAAGAAAAATGTTATTGATTGAGATGGCACAAAGGCGCCAACAGTTCAACATTGCCGCACAATTGTGCTTTGTCCCCGCATGGTTTGCAGAACACGGTCTCTTCCGTGTTCTGCACGGTGAGTCAAGTGTCCACTGTCGGATAAACACACTCCTGAGTGTCTTTTTAGCATGACTGAGGACAGAGCAGGAGCAGATAGCCAGATCAATGAAAACCTGAAGAGAGGGATTTCCCTATTGAGACAGGGTCTTCGAGACAGGGTCTTCGAGACGGGGTCTTGGAACCGCGTTTGTGGTGGGTGCCCAGACCCACTAAAAAACGCCGAATTCGAATCTTTTTGACCTGAAAATAAAGGTTACTTTCCTTCCCGTACACTTCGGCAGGAGTAAACTGTTGAGAAATCTATTGCGTGAGCCCCGACTAATTAGTAATACGAAATATACTAAGATTATATATCTCATTCTCGTGAAATAGTTGGTTTGTCCGATTGCGGCTCTATTGACAACCTTTCCAAATATATTTTTGGTTAAAAGAGATATCAGGAAGATTGGCTTTATTCGGTCATGTATGTTCTATATAGCGAAAGTTCGCGAAATTTGTATAAAAAATTCAAGATGCGATGGTGCTTTGCTTGTGTTACAGTTTTTGTTGGTTTTCTTTTTTTTTCTGCAGCGGTCGCGTTTTCAGCACAAGTGGCTTGCAACCTTGCTAAAGAAGTCGTGAACCAAGCCTGTAATGCTATGGGCCGGCAGGAGGAAGCTGCCCTTAAGTGAATTCTGTGAGGAAATGCTCAACAGCGGCAACAGTCCGGCAGACATCCGGCTGAATCTCATTTGAATAAACGAAGGTGCGGTGCATGGCAATAATACCTAAGTACACTTGCGACTGTAAGAGTTCTCATATGAGAACACAGCGCATTATGTTTCACACTTTTTTCAGACCTCGCTACTGATTGAAATTGTTTATACGGGGACACCGACTGCCTCCAACAGTCAACTCAATGGCTTCTATGTTGCGATTTCCACAGAAGTGCACGCAGATATCAGTTTAGCTTAATGTGGTTGAGCTAAAGTTAATGAAAATGTGAAAGGCTAGGTCTTTCTTATATCTCTCAAAACATCTCGGATTACTTGGGACATTCCGCGACAAGTAGTCCAATCCAATACCTGTAACTGAGGCTGCCGCTGAGTTATTTCGCTGAACTTCGCGTTTCGAAGATATGTTGCTGGGCTCGTATGTGGGCATCCCCCGACCGCGTAAAGTATGTCGTATTGATCATTCAATTTCTTGTGCCTTTCAATTTATTCAACTGTTTTGAACGCCGCGAGCGGTGTTATTAACCGGCTTTTTCGCCTGCACCGAAACGTCACCTTGCTCGTTCTGGAGCAGCTTGCTTTGAACCTCGCTTTGTCGAAGACTTCGGCACCATGCCTGGTATGAAGCGTGATGCTCTTCACTACGCCCGACCATGCCTCATATGCCAATGCGATACGTTCCATTGGTTACGATGGAATGCGGCGTCACGTCAAGGGTGGTCGAGAAGGTTGGGTGGTGCCTTCAATCTGGAGGCTCTTTCATTTTTTGTCGTTTCACTGAGTGCAGAGGTGCTCCTATGCAAGAAAAGTGGCAGAAAGTTCTACTAACTATATTTCTTATGTGTGCGCGAGCCGTTTGAATTCATTTTCAAGCGTTTAATGTCTGCACTAAGTATCCTTTAGAATAATCAGCACCGTGGCCTCTGAGATTAGTTCCGACCGAATGCCTTACAACACCGCGGCTGGAGCAAATCACCGAACCGCGCATATAATCACCGTAGTCGGCCTGTACATTCTAGCGCGTTGCTCCTCTTTGTCCTCTTTTTCCTCGTCTGCTCACTCCCCGAGCACGTGCGCCCGGCTGATTAGCTAAAGGCTGGGCGGTATACCTAGCTAAGTCAGGACATGCTATGACTAAGCTGATTAAGCCAGGTTCATTTAAATTATCTCGCGTGACGTCGTCTATAACCGCTGAACTATTCGCTATTCTCAGTGCTATAACATTTATCAATTCTACAAGAGATGCTCAGAAATGGGTAATTTTCAATGATCCGCAGGCGGCACTAACAACACTAAGTAGGACAAACGGAAAAACAATTAATGATAGTCTGCTCTACGAGACACTTAAAGAGCTCACGAAGGCAAATCAAAAGCATCATGAAATAATGTTCCAGTGGATACCGGGACATTCCAACTTTCCTGGCAACACAGCAGCTGATGAAGCAGCACGACAAGCACACCGCAAAAATGATATCATCTCTATTCCGACATCAAAAAGTGAACTGCGAAACATTTTAAAGAAAATATCATTCAATATGTGTAGAAATACGTGGTTCGGCGAAATTTCTAAAAGCTATGATTTATATCATATAGATCCACCTATCGAATTTGAAATTCCGTTATCTTTAGACAGTATGGTGGAAACCCTTATTGACCGATTAAGGCTACGAACTGCCTACACCAAACATTTTTTACACAGAATTGGCCGCGCTGAAACTCCTGAATGGGATTCTGGATTGGTAGATAAAGATATATTTCACCTCCTTCTAGAATGCCCACGACGACTTAAATCATCGTTAATGACATGAGACCGCAGACCACTAAGTTCAAGGAAACTTTTGGGCCCGGCCAACAAGAGGTTTATAAAAGCGTGCTTTAGAAGCACTGAAAATTTTTCTTGAAGACAGCGGCGTTCTTGGCCATTACTAGCGCATTTAATCTTTGTTTTCTTTTGAAGCCAGAGTGTTTATTTATGTTCGTGTTGACTATTTTTTCTTGGTTATGCTATGTAACGGTTGCTCTTAATTTTTTTTACCATCACCGTGTTTGCGCATATATGTGATTGTTGAATATGTTGTTTTGACTGTTATGTTATATCTTGACTCTTACGCTACGTTGTAGATTGTATGTACTGTGGGTTAATTGTGATTAGAAATTTCGACCCTATGTAATTTACATTTATGGATCCTATGTACTTTATGGTATGGACCCTATGTACTCCAAGAGCTAAGGAGTAGCCGGCGCCTTATTTCTGTGCCAGCGTCTCCTTACATTATGTAAAAAAAACCAAACCTTCTTAAGGCCGAACTAATTAAGCGACGTCTTGCTAAGTTCGTGCTAATGAATCCGTGTAAAGCTATACGAACAAGCTGATTAAGATCATGCTAATTAACACGGCGCTAATTAGGATCATGTAATTAAAACCAAGGTAATCAAGATCTTACTCAGCGAGATCGTGTTAATTAGCATCGTCCTAATTAGGATCATGCAAATTACCTCTGAACTCTTAGAACCTTGCGAATGATACACGTGTTATTAATGGCATGATAACTAAAAGATTACCAATTAGGACAGGGCTATTCAATATTATGTTATTTAAGGCCTACCTAATCAATAGCACCAATATTTATACCGCACTGACACGGTCATTACTCCGACGCAGACCAAGCATACTGAGCAGATGAGCCACGTAAAAAGCTGGAAGAAGCTAGGTATCACAGGATCTTCCGATCACCACAGCCTTGCATAAGTAGTGCAAGCTGACCAAGTTATTCCATATGCAAAGAAGCTGCTGAATAGCGTCCAATTGATGAAAAACTTGACAGCCACACCGGCACTATGACAGTCACGAGTTGAACTGGGGCATTTTCAGAATCAACGAGTTTCTGCCCGAGATCGGGTCCGCCCACCGCGTTTGCTCTTGCTGAGGAGCAGCGCTCACGCCGGAGCGCCAGCGAGCGCCACGATTCGTCTATTAGCCTAATCGCACAGGCTTTGGGCACACGCACGAACAATCTAAAGGTTATATCATCACGTGGTTACGAAAACCCGCATTCAATATCACCGCGCTCACGACGAACCACTCACAGCCCAGTCACAGCCATGAAGCAAGCGCCCCTGGTGGTATTTGCGGCGAGAAATGTTAGGATTTAATTGTTTTTGGAGACATTGCTTCTACCGATTCGTTACTGCAGAAAAAATTGTCAGACGTGTAATGTAAGTGTAGCAGTAACCTGTCAATTAATTTATCTCTAATATTCCAGAGGAGCGTAACGAGCTGCACCAGAGTGCTGCGTGTGCGCCCTTGTTACCTTCGAGAGTTGAAATTTCAATGCTGTATGTGAAACGAAAGAATTTGCCGAAAGAGGACACACACCCACGAGGCACGCCCGTGGGAAGCGCGTTGATCACTTGGCAAAAAGATAGCGGGACAATCACACCGAGGTCACTGCACTGTTGAAATGTTGACTTAGAGGCGGCGCTGACACTTTCGCACGCGGTAATCCTACGAAAACCGCTGCAAATGCCGCACATGCGTTTGTGACGCCATGCTCAATCTTGTAGCCGTTTTTATCAAAGGTGCTATAGCGTGTTGAAAGACGGTGGAGAGATTATATTAGAAAACAGGTGACCCTGTATACGAAGCGTCTCTCGACGGGGAGGATACCAGAATCTTGGAAGAATGCCAGCATCATCTTGATCGATAAGAAAGGGGACGTCAAGGACCTAAGAAATTACGGGCCCATCAGCTTACTGTCCGTTGTCTACAAGCGATTTGCAAAAGTAATTGCTAACAGAATTAGTACGACATTAGAGTTCAATCAACCAAAGGACCAGGCAGGATTTCGTACAGGCTTCTCAACAATAGACCATATTAATACTATCACTCAGGTGATAGAGAAATGCGCGGAATACATCCAACCCCTATACATAGCCTTCATAGGTTACGAGAAGGCATTTGATTCGGTGGAGACATCAGCAGTCATGCAGGCACTGCGGAATCAGGGCATCGGCGAAGCCTGTATAAACATAAAAGAAGAAATCTACAGCGGATCCACAGCCACTATAGTCCTCCATAAAGAAAGCGACAGAATCCCAATAAAAAAGGGCGTACGGCAGGGAGACACGATCTCTCCAATGCTATTCACCGCGTGTTTACAGGAGGTTTTCAGGGCCCTAGATTGGAAAGAATTAGGGATAAGATTTACGGGAGAATATCTTAGTAACCTGTGATTCGCTGGTGACATTGCATTGATGGGTAACGCGGGAGACGAATTACAGCTCATGATTACTGGACTTGTTACGGAAAGTAGAAGAGTAGGTCTGAAAATTAATATGTATAAAACTAAAGTATTGTGGAACAATCTTGGCAGAGAACAGCACTTTGCAATAGGTGGCGAGACACTGGAAGTTGTACAGGAGTACGTCTACTTAGGACGCACTCCGTCTACCATGAGAGTGAAAAACCTAGAAGAATAAGGATGGGATGGGGCTCATTCGGCAAGCATGATCAAATCATGAATGATAGTCTACCGCTATCCCTCATGAGGATGGTATACAACAGCTGCATCTTACCGGTACTTACCTACCGAGCAGAAACCTGGAGACTTACAAGGAGGGTTCAACTTAAATTGAGGACGACGCAGCGAGCGATGGAAAGGAAAATGATAGGTGTAACCTTAAGAGACAGGAAGAGAGCAGAGTGGGTCAGGAAACAAACGTGGGTTAAGGATATCATAGTTGAAATCAAGAAGAAATGGATATGGGCCGGGCACGTAGCACGTCGGCAGGATAACCGGTGGCCATTAAGGGTAACTGACTCGATTCCAAGAGATGGCAAACGCGTGAGGGGGAGACAGAAAATTAGGTGGGTAGATAAGATTAAGAAGCTTGTAGGTATGACGTGGCAGCAGAAAGGACAGGACCGGGTTGATTGGCGGAACATGGGAGAGGCCTTTGCCCTGCAGTGGGCGTAGACAGGCTGATGATGATGATGATGATGATGATGATGATGATGATGATAGCGTGCTTCGCACTGTCTTCCAGTCATGACCACCGTAATGAGAGCTCGGAGCTAAGTCGTGTGTTTGATAAGCTAGGGCCATCCTGCATAGCACCCCAGATGCTGGCAGCCAGACGTCTTCTGGCTCTATCCGGGATGTGGCGGTAACGGCGACAACAAAAATCCGCCGAGAGTGTTCATATAATTGCTATAGCAATAGTAGTCTGCTGTATTGTGTTTCGTTGTGAACGCTATTCCAACCAAGCAGACAAGATTATTGGTGCAAAAAAGTAGGAAAGGCTCTTTATGCGGTCCATTCGTGTTTCTTATTATGAGTGCTCGCTCTATTGCTGCTGTGAACGCGGACCGTGGGTCCAGGGAAAAAATTATTGGTACCACTCCATTATTCGAAGGTGGATGACTAGCGATCATGTTTACCATACGTCACATGGATGGCGCAAAATGAACGAACTCGTTCACTGTCTTGATCGGTGTAGGGAGGCGAGGACGCGGGCCCTTTTTTACAGCAGAGCTCTTGTGGTTGAGGTCTGCCATATATAGAAAATTGTCTTCATGGTTAACCGGCACACGCTCAATTACCTCCCAAGCATTGCACAGGTGGTTAGCGCGAGAAGATGAAACGAGCAGCCCCGGTGTTATTGGATACGTCAATTACTGGGCGTGTCAGTACGAAAATCTTAACTGGTGTTTGCCACCCGTGTGTTTTCTTGGTAATTTTTAGTGAACTAGTGTGGTGAGTAGTGGCATTTGCCCATTCCCTGTTGCACATACGCGCTATAGGGGTTTGACATTCTGACCGCACAAAAAAGACGAGGATAGAGGGAGGGACGACGGTAAACTTTCAACTCATTTTATTCACTGAAAGACGCAGCAATATGTAGCCATTTATGACATGCGCAGACACAGTTACGTCCGCTCATCAGTCTGGTGGGGCAGCCACTTGTCGAAGAAAGACATTTCTGAGTGAAATAATTTGATAGAGGTGTCACTCACACAATCATCACTTTTCTTTCTAATAAAGTAAGCTTCTAATAGCTCTCGAGCTGTTTGGTCTTGGCTTCTGCCCAGAATCTTTATTCCTGAAACCGTGGTTCACACGCGCCGACTTTACAGTGCGCTGGCAGGCGCGCCAAAACGTCTTCTTTTTTTTGTTTTACCTCTTGCACGTTTTGGCGCACCTGCCTGCGCACTGTAAAGACTTAAAGCACAAAAATAACTGCACTTTGCATGCATTTCATGTAATGTCTGTCCTACGTACGCTTCAAATACCGACTAAGGAACACCAGAACGTAGGTCAGTTTGCAAATAAGCAATTCTAAAGACAATGCTGTAAGCGCGCTGTTTGCTATGCATTGCAGGACACGTCAGTACTGTGCAAACTAAAAGCCGCATTGCTACGGTGCCCTTTTCCCGAAAAAAAATATGAATTCCAGGGCAGCAGTGCATTCAATCGATAAATTGAACGGGACCATCAACGCGACAAAAGCTGCTCGTAGGAACACAGATAACGCATATCACGCATGAGTTGCAAATCGTATACTTCTGAACGTAGATGTACGCGCACAAACTATTTAGATAAGATGATGTACGCTTGAGTTTGTGCGCTTTCAACGCAGTAGCTTTTACTCGACATAAATTTAGTGGTACACGTAGGTATACTTTCCTCGTGAAGAGCTCAGGGTATCGTGATCGCCCAAGTGCGCCACCTTGGACAGACGCGGTGTGTCCAAGTGGTCTTAAGGAGAATTATATAACACATCACTTCAATGTTGGGCATTTCCCACACCCGGTTCACCCAATCATACAGAAGGCGCTTCAATGTCATCAGTGTAAGCTAGGGCACGTCAAGGATATGTGTCCCAACTCAAAACTGTGATCCTGGTGCGCTGAGCCCCACGCGGAAGAGACCTTACGTTCCACTGCTGTAATGTACGGCAACTGTGGTGGCTCTCACGCTGCCTCGTCGAAAAATTATACTCGCATCAACAAGGGGCGTGTAGTTCTCAAACGAATGGTCAGAGACAACTCGACCCACGCAGAGGCTACGGAAGCACTCCGGCGTCGGTGCTGGCGCCAGCGGCGTCGTTCTACTTCTAAAAGCTCACGCTTGCTCGAAATGGCAGTGCCCCTTACAATGCGGGACAACTCAGTTACACTGCGAAAGGGCCGATCTGCTCAACTGAAGCCAGCGGACTGGAATCTTTCTCCAAAGAAATAGTCTCTGCTTCCGATGCGCTTCTTTGTGAAGAAACCTGAGGCAACCCCTCTGGAGACTGCACTCGCCACTGATGATGTATCTAAGGCCTATGCACGAGTGTTTTTGTGCTACGTTGCCTCGTGGAAGCCATTCCAGAAGTATTATTGGACATTTGGACAACGTCTGCCCCAAGTGTACTCAAAGTACTGGACACGTTGAGATCGGTGGTTCAATCCCTTGAATAGAGCCATGGCTAGGAACCACTTTTCGATCAGAAGTCAAGGCAGCGTCCGGCATTCGGCGGAACACCAGATGACTCAGATCACGTCTTTCTGATTTCGGCAGTTTGTGCACACTGAGACATTCCCGATCACCGTAATTTGTGAGCCCAACATATAGAAACCAGTAAGATTATCGGGTACAAAAATGTCATGTGCTCAACAAATGGGTGATGCAGCAAAATTATCATTTACGTACGGCGTGAACTGAATTATCTGCCCCAGCTAGAGGAGCCTGATAACAATAATAGGTATGTGTTCCTCACAGTTGAAAAGAACAAAGTGATATTCACTATAGTGTGCGTTTATACATCACCTTCAAATATTTGTGGTTCAAGAAGTTTGGAAACTACATTCACTGTATGTCACGTTCCATGGATCATCATTGGAGATTCATGGCGCTCTTTGGCCACGCATGCCCCTTGCGCCATTAAAACCCACATATCATCATCATCATTGGAGATTTTAGTGCGCATCTTCTGGCATGAGGAAGCATAAAGACAGAAGCAAAAGGACGAAACTGGCAAGTTTGACTTGTAATTCATACCTATTGAATAATGACACCCCACTTTTCTTCGGTGTGTGGCATGCGGTAGCTACCGTGATCTTAATTTCGTGTCCAGGTCCTTCACCAGACGCGCTAAGGGGCTTCCAGATATTGAAACCTTCGGAAGTTGTCCCATTCTCACATATCTTCACATCAAAGAGCTCTTGAAGTCTTGTCTAGAGAAGACCGTTCGAATGATTTACTGGACCACTTTCAAGTCCGATATAGAAAATGTTTGCCAAGCGGGCCTAAGCACTGGGCTAGTGCAGGCAATCAATTACACACAAGACGCAAAGCGCACGGTCGCGTTTCCGTCTAGGCGAGACGATTTTGACACAGTTTTGGATCGACTTCGAGCGTTAAGCCGTTGCGCAGAACGACAATATCGGCGTATCAAGTTCATATATGACCTTAACTCTCGTTACTGCGAGAAAATGGGCTTTTTTAGAGGTTTTGGGAAAGAATGCGTCGCCAGTTTTAAAGTTCTCCAGCACGCATTGCAGCATACCAAATTATACACATTGAAATACTCTTTTGAAAAAAATATGGGCTGTAGAGCAAGAAAATTTCTATGGAATGCAAAAGAACTTGAAAATGTGTAAGTTGTTTTGTTTGCAGCTGAGAGAGACAGCAACAAAAAACGCTATATGATCGCAAATGGCACCAGCAAGCCTTTTCTGCTGACGACCTCCTCCACCGATGCAATTACAGCGGCGACGGCCGCCAGTGGCAACTAGTAATACCCCGCAGTCTGCGTTCTGACATATGCGAGTCGCTCCACTCATATCCGCAGTGTGCGCACTCTGGGGTATCGAAAACTTACCAACGCATTCGACAACGGTACATTTGGTCAGGGATGTACCGCTACGTGCAGAAGCTCGTCCACTCCTGCATCAATTGTCAGCGCCTCAAAACTTCAACGCACCTGTCGCCGCAGGTCAGGAGTCTCTACCTTGCCCTGACCGGCCGTCCGGGTGCGTTGGCATCGTATTTGGCATTTGTATTGGCCACTTCTTCTGACGTCCGCTGGTAACCACTGGGCCATCGTCACCGTAGACCACCTCACGCGATACGCCGAAACTGCCGCCCTCCCAGCGGCTACAGCGCGCGATGTGGCCTCCCTTCCTGCTCCACCGATTCATGGCCCACCGATTGACGCCCTACGTCAATGCCCACCTCAGGAGGTCGTCAGTGATCGAGGCCGTGTCTTCTTGTCGGAAGTCATCGAAGCCATTCTCAAAGAGTTCAACGTTCTTCACCGCAAGACTTCTGCTTGCCCCCCGCAGACGAATGGCCTCGCCGAATGCTCTAACCGTACGCTCGGCGACCTGCTCTCCATGTACGTCACCGCCGATCGCACCAATTGGGATGTCATTCTGCCCTTCACCACGTGCGCCTACAATACTGCCCCTCAGAACACTACTGGTTTTCCCCCTTTTTCTTCTTGCATGGCAGGCACCACTCGCTCACAATCGACGCAATCCTTCCAGACAAGCCGTATCGATGTGAGTGGGCACCTGTTTCTGCCACAGCGAGACTTGCTGAAGTGTCGCAAACTTGCCAAGAACTTCACTAGACATGACCAAGAGCGACAGAGGATCATTAGAGCTGACAAAACTGCTTCTGAGCCCACGTTCCTCCTTCGAGCGCTCGTATGGCTCTCGATCCATACCACTGCAACAAGCCTCTCTTCAAAACTACTGCCCAAATACGAAGGCCCCTACCGTGTCGTCGAACGCACATCTCCTGTAAACTACCTGATCGAACCCATCGATCCATCCTCGGACACGCGCCGTCGAAGGCGCGACATTGTCAACATGCAGCGCCTCAAAGCCTACCATGACCCTCTCATAATGGCAAGTTGTTAGGTCGCCAGGCGGCTCCCTTTTCCTACCAGGGGCAGTTGTAGGGAAGAGTTGGAAATGTACAGTGGGTCGTCCTCTCCAGCACCTTCTAGTGGGCCGCCCTTTTCGGATCCTTTCGGAGAGAACGCAGCTCGTGCAGAGAGTCGGTACCCGCCTTGACTGTCGCTGTCATCCATCGTCGCCGAGTGCTCGCCAATAAACGTCATTACAATTTATATATTTTACAACGTCATGCCCGTCACGCAAGTACGTGAGTGGAGCCGTGGTGGACGCTGGCACAAAGCACTTTCGCGTTAAAATAATAAATGCTCTACACAATGTTGCTATTAACATACACGAAAAAAACTGAAACGAGGTACTGTTTCATTGCTCACGCCATGTGGTGAATCATTTTCTGGTTTTCGTGAGACACAGATGCACTTTTTTTTACAAGAAAAGGCTGCTGGCGCTCCAAATAGATGAACGCCCGGGATATAAACAATGCCTATATCAATCAGAAGTCCATTTAACTTCGCCAGTTCATCTGGCGTCACCTCTTTCGGTTGGTGTTGTAGAATCTGCATCCAAGCATATTTGTGTTCTTGGAGCCATTTTGATCGCCACAGCCGTGAAGAAAAAAAGGAAAACGAAATCGCGCGCGGTCGTAAAGCGTCTCGCATCGCTCCCTAGTCCGGGGCACAGATGTGCTCCAGGCGGCCGTCCTGGCTCTGCAGCCGGCGCCAGAACACTGCGTCCGAGCGAGGTGTAAACTTTGCACGAAAACAGAGTAGCTATAAGGTTGTGCAGGAAGGTGAGCAGTTAGGCAACCGCGGCGGAGCAAACCACGTGACGCCCTAAACGAAACCAACACCTGAACGGCTGCGGATGTACTAAGCTTATGTAAAACATCGTCGCTCTCAGAGCTTGATGCTGAGGTGCCCTCGTCGTCGGACTCAAAGCTCATTTGCTCGTCACTCAATTTAGGTGTGGCGCATGTTTCTCGAGGCACAGGTACGCACCCATTCGCGCGTGACGACGACGCCATGTGAGCGAGTAGCTTAACCGCATGCAGCCCTCTGTCGGATTTAATAGGAGAAGCAGTGCTGAAGCTGCTGGGAACTGTCTGAAAAGGCCACCTCCACGCGTTATACATGCGGCGGATCCTTGTAATGCAGCTTCGGTAGTCTAAATAATCCCCGACTCCAAACAACAGCTCTGTAGTGAATATTTTGGTATTAATTTCGGGCAGTTATCAAGCTGACACCTTAATTTGGTATTTGACTAGCACGAGTTTGTTTGATTACGGAACCTTTATGCTAATAAAGCATAAACACGAGCGGCACGCATTTCTGTCAAGTGCGTTAGCCAAGCGTATTTTCCCAATCACACACGCACACTGGTTCGCGCAAAGGTCCCGTGAAAAATCACTATGTTAAAGAAGCGAGTAATTTCATACTTACCCTGAAAGCGCATTGGCTCGACTAAGCACTACGGGTGCTAGGTGCGCGAGAAAGAAATCCAACGTGCCGATATTGACGATTTAAAGCATCCATCACCAATGGTATATTTGAATACGTGTGGTAAGGAAAGAGTACAGACAGGCAGGCGTATGGAAAAGAAAATTCAGCATATGGATAGATTAGCGTCTAAACGATGGTGAGCATTTTCCCAGTCACTAGACCCCCACAAGCCCCTTTGTCAGATCTAGAGAACGGTGCGTGGTTTGGATTGCCTTCCTTAACAGTGATCGCGCTTTTTCAAAAGTGGCAAGACATTGATGCCTCAGAAGAGAGCGAGCTGATCAACGACCAAGCGGTTCATACAAATCATCTGCCCAGATGTGACCTTCCACATTCTCTTGATTGCCGAATTGACATTCCTTTTGCGATGGAGGAGCTTGACGCAACACTGCCTCTATTGAGGCATCCTTCATCTCCGGGGCAAGATGGCTCATCATACCGAGCCTTGTGCAATCTTGGTGGGGCTGCGTGGAGAGAACTTCTACAACTCTAGAAGAAATCCTGGCAAGAAGGTAACGTTCCTGAGGAATGGAAGACAACCCGATTGGTGCTACTCCTGAAGCAAGGCAAGTCGCCACTTGAACTTGCCTCGCATTCACCTATTGCATTGGTCAGCTGCGTGGGAAAGATAACGAAACGAATGATTTATTGACGCCTGAAGTAGTATCTTGAAAACTACTATGTATATCTGAATTCCATGGCCGGTTTCCGACTTAACTGCTCATGCATAGACAATGTTCTTGATCTCCTTACGTATGCTAAACAGCAGAGATCACACAAGCGACTATCTGCAGCATTGTACTTGGATGGGAAATGCGCAAATGATAACAATAAATGCCTGCATTTGGAAGTATCTTTATAGAGAATAAACCAGCTTTGAGGATCTTCGTAAGAAATTATTGTCAAGTGTATTCAATATAAAGGCTCTTGAGAGTTGGTCTCCAACTGGGATAGTGTCTTCACCAGGTAAGTCTTCCAAAAGGCTTTTGGATTTCTTCCTCCAAGCAAAACGATGTAACCTTTCTTCAGTTCCTGGTGGCGATTTCTCTTCCAATCTTTCATTATATACTCCTTATTTCTTTCTTGCATTCCGTGCTTCATCCTTCCCCCCACACTTAAGTAACTTTTTTGCGAAGTCTCTACATTTGTTTAAGGTTGTTGTCCGATTGTCCTTTTATGCCGGCTCCAATCCATCACTTCACGCCACTCCGATCGGCTGGAGTCGAATGAGCTGGCGCGTCACCAAATCGAAGAGCCGCAAGGGTGAGCCGTGTATTCATATGATCAGAACATGGCAGCATGATGATGATTGGTCTTCTTCCTCTTATTATTTTTCGTCTCTCCGTCTTTCCCTTCCTGTTTGTACTGGCAGAGAGGTTCTTCAGCAAAGAAGGCCTCAAAACATCCCAGGAAACATCCCAAGAATATGCGCTTTAGTAGCGTTCACCCGCAAGCCTATGACACAATATGTCATTTCTGTTGATGGGTACAAGATTGCTTATGCCAGAACACACCGAAGTTTTTGGGCATAATCAATTATAGATACTTCAATCGGAGCCCGCACGTGACATAGTTAAGACAGTGCCTGACGGCAACAGCTCACCTGTGCAAGTTCTTGGGTAAGAAAACCTGGTATATATCGGTAGATCCAATTTACATTTGTACTGAGCACTCTTTCTTGGATTTCGGAGATGTAGTGTTCCTGTACAAACTAACACTTGCAAGAAATATGTTCTCTCTATAGAGGCTGCACAGGCTGAGGCACTCAGAGTTTTGCCTTGGTTTGCCAAAATGCGTCATCACAGGCAACTGTTACCACCGCCAATGACCGACCTATACAAATGTACATTGTGGTGGCAACTTGAGAGCTCACATTGCACTTTATATTGGAGCTCATTGCCGCCACCTTGCAACAGTGCCTTCAGACAAACGGTAGGCGTCATAGTGCCACAGAATCTGGAGCTATTCCGCCATGTTCCCGCATCAAAACAATGGATTCCAGCTTACTGCTTGATTCTTCCTGCAGTGCACATCAGTGTACGTGGAATCAGGGAAAAATCCGAGTTGTTATCACCTGTCCTGAATCAAGCCTATGTGCTTCGACTGCTCGAGAAGTACGCCGGCCACATACACATTTACCCCGACGGCTCTACGACTAGGCGGCGTTCGCCCAGAGCAGGCCTTGTCCCAGCGAGTGATTTAACCATTAGCTTGAAGACAGACCACTGAAAAACACTGATCAGGGCGGAACTTTCAGATGTTTCCGCTGCACATTGTGTTGTCAATCGCGAGCAACCGCTGCGATGGTGGATCATTATTGACTCCAAGGCAGCCCTGCAATTTCTATTACCAGCCTTGCGGCATGTACCGTACGAACAATTATTCTAAATCGGACACCGCATTCATACGTATTTTGGGAATGGACACTCAGTGACGTTTCAGTGCTTTCCATGACACTGCGGTGTAATAGGCAGCGAACATGCCGGTAATCCTGCTCCGTCAGCTTTGCAAGTCTAGAAGGAAGAGTCTAAACAATTCATGGTCTGATGCTGCTGCCATTCTTCGAATGATCGCAAGGGGTAGTCGCACTCCATAATGAAATGAGAGGTACCCAAAAGAATCGGCAACACACCTGAACGCTTTACTACGGTTTGAAATATCAAATGGACTCCGCGGAAGAGAGGTCTACTCCGCTGCCCAGTTACGGCTAAGAGTAGTTTTCACAAAGTCAGTTTCGTTTCGTATAAAGATGGACGACAACGTTCCATGAGGCATCTGTGGTCTGGTGGGTACGTTACAACAGATCTTATGTGCGTTTGTGCGCACTCCTTTCTTTTTCTCGTTTTCTTTATTCTTTTTTCAATCTGGTCGATCTCTTTTCACTGTGCACAGTAGCATACCAGTTTTGCTAAAGCGGTTAACATCCCTGCCTTTCCTCTCTCTTCTGTTTCCTTCCTTGCCGCGAGATCGCATCCAGAAGGGTTAGCTGCTATACTTACTTCGTATACCATTGCACTTTCTTAGTATTGCATTCACTGCTTCGCCCTGCGGCGAAACTAATTTTTTGTCACGCCGCCAGCACCGTCAAGGAGAATGCGTTAGGGGCGGATATTGGGAAGAGCTTCGTTGGACGTGTCATGTCGCGAGTGACAGCCGCACATGAAGGCACCAATTCGGCTTGAGAGCAGTTTTGGCGCAAGATCGCGTTTTGGGGCAGCATGGCGCAGTGGAAGCGGGTTTACGAAGTGAGGCACAAATGGCGCAGCATTTCTAGCCCACACCTTGTCGCTTACATTTTCTTGAATTACTAAACATTTTTCAACAAGCATGTGTAGCACTTGTGCTCCTCATTTCTTCAGAAATAAGGGATTTTTTCTTCTTTTCTCCTTTCCTTGCGAGGAAATAGTTGTAGATGCGGACTGACAGTTGATGCAAATTGACACTTGACGCACAACGCTTTACAATTAAACGATGCATCCCAGCTGTACCACGAAGCGTATAAAAAAGCTTACATGGGGTTGTAGGCTGGAACAAAGGATGTCATACCTATGCCATCTGCAACAAATATTCCAAATAGAATAGTCATGATCAAAGTCTATGAAGGTACTTTTTTGGAGGGGGGGGGGGCTCCGCAAGCTACTATATTAGTTGTACATATATGGTAAAGTGTGATACATATTATTTGTAGGGCGAAGTTCATTATACATCTGATGACACCACACTTTTCCTCACATTGACATTCTTGACGTTGTAGGCATGTGTACTGATACACAACGAAAATTAGCAATGTTTTCAAAGTAAAATGGCATGAAAATAACGAGAGAAAAAGGAAACTACGATTTAGCGAAAAAGAACAATGAACTGGCCCCCTATGTATATATAGTCTTGAGCGTAGGAATGGTGGAGTGGTGTTTGCCGCAAATATGACCGGTGATGGTGACGTATATGCACTAATCTGAAAGATTGCTCGCGTAAGAAGGATAGCTGGCCGCCTCAGGCACCTACTCTTCATACAGGCTACATAACGTATATGTTCGTTACCACAATCTTGACAGGTATTTTCGTGAGAAAGAAAAGATGGCGCCTGGCCTACACATTTTTCTTTACCATCAAAGATATTTCGTAAAGAATATATCTTCAGTGGTTTCTGTGCTTGCCGTGTTTCAAAAGCCACTCTTCTGCCTGACAATGGCTGTCCATTCTTATAGGCTGGCATACTTCACTGAGTAGTATGGGCTATAAGTAAAGGCTAACCGCAAAAATATTAACACGCAGCGCATTCTCGTTTATTCAACAAGCATTGCGCTGGGACTCGGCTGGACTGGTGCCGCTGCTGAGATTTTCCTCAGAGGTGAGGATTGTGGGCAGCCTTGTCTTCGCGCCCGAGGATACTACACACTGTGTTCATGGTTTGTTTAGCAATGTCGCACGCATCTCCTTCGCCCGCCAGGAAGGTCACTGAAATAAAGAGTAAAGCGAAAGACGTATTCTCATATCTCGCAATTTTCGCATGAAGAAGAGTCGCAAGCTTCGCTGCCTTAGATATCCGGCCATAGACAACCTTCATGAATTGTAATCTTATTAACGTATAAATTCTGAACAGGTTTATGAGATCGATCCTTTGCCAACTGTAGTATTTGTCTACATTTCTATACGGTATAAATTAATACTGAAGTTCTTCTTTAGTAAGTCGGCGATGACGCAAAATGTGTCTAAACATTGTATATAAAAAGTATATAGGGTATGTAAAAAGGTATATAAAAGGTGAGATGCATCTCTGTCTAGAAGAATGAAGGAAACCGTTTGCTTATTTGAATATTTGAATGGCAGCCAGGGAAGGCTCGCCAACTAGATTCGCTTATCTGAGGCAAAATACATCGTTCATTGTAGGGCTTGAAAGTAATCATCGGGGTTTAAATATTGCAGATCCATTCATACGGCTCCATCCAGTAGGGTTCAATACTGGCCAGAAATAAAGAACTTGTTTTATTGGGCTCTCTGAAGAGTTCGCCGATTGTGTCAGACCGGTCCACATAACTAGACGGTACAGTAATATAGCTCACGTGTCAAAGCTTACAATAAACAGGTACAGTTTGTCTAAAATAAATTGATCCAGTACTTTAATAATGAAAGGTGCGTCTATATCGATTTCTATAAAACGCACAATAATGACACTGCCTTATTGATATTCGGGCTATTTTATATTTTTCTCTGAATTACCTTGAACATTGTGCCCAAAGACCGACCTTCTTAGTTAGGGGCTGTAGACTCAAAATATGAACGTAGTGTTTTAGAGCACCTTCTGCTACGAACGAGTGAATCGATTGTTGTAGGATACACAAGACATAGTGCTTTGACAACTCCCCCCCCCCCCTTGGAAGTTTTCTGCTCCCAACAGCTTTGCACAAGAGCAAGGATGGGCGGTGACGTTGCAAGCTTTCTGCGCCTGATCTAACCTTGTACTGGCTCCAGTATTGGTCCGCATTTGACCAACTGATGATGTTATCGAATGGCGTCATCAAAAGACGTCACGTTATCCTACATCATAGTGATGCCGCAGCAACAGTTTTTCATATATATTTAGCAATCTCTCTCAATTGTTTGGCGAACGTTCTATATTGAACAGCTTGTCACACAAGAGCTAACACTTACTTCAACGAACTGCACGTCATTTTTTTATCATTAAATGCGTTTGCAGATGTTGTCACAATGGGATATGCTAGCTACTCGTTCCTTAGGCTTTCGGGACATAATAAAGAGCAAAAGTACAGACAGGCAAGATATTCAACAGAAAATAGTTTCAGGTTTCAGAACCGCAGAAACCAATTTTAAAAACTCTAATGGGAGCCTTCTCTGCGGCGAGGGCTAAATTTGCTGTAGAGAAGATTATGCGCATTTCTGACTTAACGCAGACGCTTTGCACAGTGACATTATTTCGTGCAGACTTGATTGAATAAGATATAACACATGTGCCCACTGGTCGTTTAGAGAGTGGACTTTACCTATTCTAATATTTCCCCGTTACAATCGTGTCCCAGCCAAAGATAAAGATGATTTTATTGATCACCTCTTTTCGTACTGGATGCTTCACAATGTGTTGCGACGAGCTTACAAGTTACATATAAAGCATTGATTCTTACATACTCTACACTAGAAGTTATAAAATTGTTTAGCGCACGCTAGCTTACCGATAAGAAGCACGAAAGTGAAAAATCCATAGACGGGAGACATTTTTATATGGCCCACAAGGAGGTGGCACTACCGGGTAGAATATCTGGAACAATGGGTGAAAAGGAGGTCAAAAATGCCGGAAGATGTTTGATTATTCCGTGCAAAACAATTGTTTATACTGCTAGACCAAACGTTGCATTTTGAAAGTTATCGCCATGCAGTCGTTATATTTCTTGGCGCGAAACATCCGCATCAATAGCCAAAGAGCAGGAGAGGTCCTAACGACATTTGTTCCCGCGTAAACGTACCGGTATACTGGAACCCCCTTAGAATACTACAAATGGGCCCAAGGTAACATACCATAGTGATGTGTACATTTCTTACGAAAATTATAGGATTCGACAGGCTACACTTGTGCGGCGAGTCTTCGAAACCACAACGGGGCCTCTCACGAAAAGGAGCATTGAGTCATTGCCCGTCAATGTTCGCAGTCATTCTATCTACAATCTGAAAAATATAAAAAAATCGTGCAGATTCAACACAATGAATGGCTAGAGTATTTCGGACACAAATGAATTTTTCTTCACGTGGGAGCGTTCCGAATTTCGCACCGTGTCGTCCCAGTGATGTTTCGTAGAAAATTGATTATCATTGTATCAGTTTTTGTTTCAAAACCCGATTTGGCTTACATATTAGAGAGTTTAAGAATTGGAGACCCAAGACGCTGGGCCCCCAGGCTGCGGTGGGCAGCCTACGCTTGCGTTCGGATGATCAGCAGCGTTTGAGAATTGGGCCAACCAGGTTGCATTAGGTCAAGCGCACGGAGTGCCACGCGTGACGAGATGCTGGCCATGCTGCGCCGTGGCCCGCGCTGCATCTGTGTCTTCTCGCTGGTGGCCCAATACGCCTTGGGGACCCACGCTAGTTTTGAATTTTCGCGTCTCAAGTGAGCGCGAGCGCAAGAGCCCAAGAGTGGCTTGGGTTCTGCGCATGCGCCCTGGCGGCTCGCAAGATTCTTGGGTCCCCAAGCTCCTTGGGGCCCCAATTCTCAAACTCTAATAAGCAAAACTCTATAAGGTGTTTGAAGCTCAATATTACTGAAATATTTCTGTCACAAACGCCTTCATGAACTTCGCTAATTTTCTACATTTACCTGCTCTCGCATATGATGCGACGCTATGGAAAGCAGGAGCCATGTGACATAAAATTAAGGATTGTCTGTCATATGGCGATGTAATTGCTCAACTCCCACATGGTCAAAAACGTCAGCTTTCCTGAGCTATTATTAATGCCGGACGTTAGTGTCTAGAACTTGTAGATGAGGAACGATGAGATGTAACACCATATTCCAATAAGGTGGCCTTTCGCACATGAAGTTAGTGCGCTTTTGCAGTGACATGCTCCTTGTGATTATTAAACGCAATATGAATGATGTCACTGTCTACCACATCTACTGAAGCCTTCATGTTGAGTATTCCAGCACGTGCACGCAGTTGCGTGCACGTGCTGAACCCCCTTTAGTTTCATCGTAAAATTTGACCCCCGAACTCTGGGTTGGAATGGAGGTGATCATGTGCACCCAGACCTTGAAGCGTGGCTTACCACACAAGCGGCAATCCGAATACACAGAAGGGGCTTATCACACAAGACGTGGGTATACTGTGCAAGTTTCTAGACAGACGGCATACTACGCGTGGCGATTTAAAAAAAAATGTTTTCGAGACGGTCACTCGGCGTAAGAGTGTTATGATGTCTTTGAAGTATTTGGTTCACATTTAGTACTTAAGTAGAACGCGTCAATATTAGGTTAGTAGATGGCCACTGTTGAGCACGGTTGTTGGAGTTAAGAAACTCGCTCGTGCCTAATGCACTTGTGGGTTTAATGGTAGCATGAATTAGCTGACGCGGGTATTTTTGTTTTCAGAGCGCAGAACTAAGCTTGTCGCAATCATCTTGGAAGGTAAAAGATGTGAAGCATAATTTTCTAAAGCGGACCACCTGGCTGTATAGCATTATCGTCTTTTGCCTCACGTGGCAAATTTCAAAGTGAAGGTAGCGGTGTTTGGCAGTCGGATTTCGTGAAAGTTTCGTCGTTAGTCCACTACCTGACAAGCATACCATGACGTCAAAAAAGTTATGTTGACGGGCGAGAAAGAGATTGGTGAATGAAAGCAGCTAAGTTTCCCCATGGAAGACCGAAGTTTCCTCGTGTGTCATATGAGAAAGATTGTCTACGAAGCGCTTATTGTAAAATGATTTTAATGCGCACGTGGCTGAAAACTGGCTTCCAACATGCCCATCAATGTATTAGCATAATTTGGTCCTACATTATTGCCCATAGCTGTACCTTTCCTTTGTACTTAGTGGGTTCCATTAAATTCAAAGTTGCTCATTTGCAGCGCAAGCTTTAAAAGGGGGCCGCAGTCGAGTTCCCAATAGGTTTGTCTAATGAAGATTCGTCATGTGCATGTAGTATCGATTGAACGCCGTCGTCATGCGGAATATTCCTGCACATGGAAGCAATGGCAAGCAGTGCTTTGTCAGGGACGTCAAGATCGACAATGTCCCTAATGAAATGGTTAGTGTCCCTGAGAAACAAGAAAAAAGAGCATGAAATATTACGATAAGGAAGTCAACGTCGCTGGAAAGAGGTTCAGTAACAGTGCCAATAGCAGAAACCATTGCACGACTGGGGTTATTCAGTTCGTGTATAAAACCTTCCTGAAGGTGACTAAAATGCACATCAATTCCTTTGTCTTAGCACTGACGCAACCATTTTGAAAAAGTTCTCCGAGTGTATCGGCAACGATGCGTTTAAGGTCGGATCGTGGAGGGGCTGTTTATAGTATGCAGTGCCACTTAACTAACTTAAAACTTCGGTGATGTAGTCATATATGTTAATTAAGCACTATCTTACTCGTAGGGCTTAATAACAACCTCTAAGCTGTTCTGCAGTGTCTCAATGACTTCGCTTTCACTTGCGGTCATGTTTTGTTTGAAAGAATCATTCTGATTAGAAGCATCAAGAATATCGCGTTTGACAGTCGAAAGGTGTATATCAACTTATAAGGGTATCTGCTTGAGCCAGTTGGTATCTATTACCAGCTGTTCGTACCTTGGGCCAGTTGGTATCTATCACCAGTTGCTCGTACCAAGGGCCAGTTGGTACTGACCAACTCGGGCCTAATTAATCTCAATAGCGTCTAATTAGCTGCAACAACACTTAACTGGAAATATTAGGCGCAACACGGTCAGTGGTTATTAGTACTTTCGTCATCTTGGCCTCACCAGCTTCAATGGCAATTCGACTTGGATAATTTGAATGATATGGAATATTTAAACTGAAATATTATCAGAATATTTAGGTGATACCATTATGAACTATGCTTAACCAGATTTTTGGATACTTACGTTGACTGCTCTTAATTTGCATATTTAGGTGTAATTAGCATAATTATGCAGCATATCGGGTCTCTGTGCATCGTGTCGGTTTCGATCGAATATGTGGGTGCGTTTGGATCGATATTGGGCTACATGATTAGACCTAATTGATATTAGTCTGAATTAACCTTATATAGAGCTATCTGACCTTAAATAAAATTGACTTGGTCAGCAGTAATTAGTGTTTTCCTGAGCTTGGCTCCTCTAAGCTCATAGGAAATTCGACTTGAATAATTGGAAGTAATTAAGTTCGGTTTACTTCGACCTTATTACGCTCGGCTTGTTTTGGCGATACCATGCTCAGTTGTGCTTAATTAAACTTGGCTATACTTGCCTTGACTAAACTGGGCTCATCTAAGCAACTTGGCCTAACATGACAATAGCAAGCTGAAGGGCTAGGTATAATTAGGTCAGCTTAATTACTTTACTTATGTTTGTCTTTATTCAGTGATACCATGATTAAGTGAGCCTAATTATGTTCGGCTATAGCTACATTGGCTTAAAGCAGGCAAAAGCAAGCTGAGCTGTTTTCTGGAGATGCCGTGGGGCGTCAGCAGAAAACATATTTGATTATCCTCGGCGTTATTGCGTTGCACGATGCTAGCCATGCTTAGTTAGGCGAACTATGCTTAGTTAGGCTAATTGATCGGAGTAAAAAGTGATACCCGCCAGGCGCTCGAGCCGGTCCCGCCGAGGCCGCTACGTAACACACCGGCACATATGCGATGGAGCAAAGCAAGCGACACCCACTTGACGTTTTGTCTAGGAGCGCATAACCACATCCAAAAAAGTGACATGAAAGGCCACCTGATATGACAAGACGCGCATGCGCACCGCTCCGTCAGTGGTGTGCATGCGCGCTGTCTACCGACGGCAGGCACCGCGTCGGTCGATGCAATCTGCCACGCGATCTCATGGTCCGTATACACACGCTCACGCCTGTACAGTGAACTAAAATAGGCGTAGATGACTCACTGGCGTCGAACGCGTAATGCTGCCAATCTCTTCTTGTCCACTAAGCAATACACCAAGGCACGCGAATGGGAATGGATGTGTGCCATTACGAGAAACCTGATTCAAGCATTAGGGTCTCCCCTTAACATTTTTTTTACGGTGAAGCTTCCGATACTAGTCTGCACATCAGCGACGTACGAAGAAATCTCGTCGCAGGTATGTGCCAGAGCCCCTTCTACTCACCACAGCCCCTTCTACTCACCACTGGCCCACTAAAAATGAAGAAGTCCTTCGTGGGCCAATATATATGCGCCAGAGAAATTGCGCCAACCCCACTAGTGTCTATTGCTCCAATAAATTGAGAAATGTTTGAACGATTCGGCAGGATCAATCCAGTGATTAATACCGGAAAGCTAAGAGGGGCTCGGCGTAAAGGGTGTGCTGAATTCGATGCGCAAGTAAACGCTAACTAGAAATCTTTAACAAAATGAGCTTTCTGGATCGATCATTTTTACGGAGTGAAGGACCGATGACGTTTCGTTTTGTATTTCGTTGGCACTTGTATTAAACATAAAAACGCTTACACCTAACCGATGGGAAGGTACAAACATGTACTGATATTCGCATACAGTTCTACGACTTTTAATTCGAAGCTTTTTTTAATTAAATGGTTTCAGAAGTTTGTTAATAATTCTTCCTTATTTAGGCAATTAGGCATACCCCAGATGTGGCCGACTTATTCCATGAAACTGGCTGTAACATGAACTTGGTGCCATGGTCTTAAACTGCGTTGGCATATTTTTACTTCTTGCTAAATTTAGCGCTGACAATCACTATATGTGCGGCGGTAGAGTAGAATTTAGATACCAAATTATATTTCGCCCTTCACTTTGTTGTGCAGACTGTGTACAAGTACGACAAAAGATAATGTGCGTCGAATCACGAAATTTCTGCAGAAATGGTGGCTATAAGCTCGAATAGGGTTTGATATTTAAATTTGCTTGTGGATCGCACAAATAATACAGTCACATATGATTCGAACACACTTATCTTGATATGATGACCGAGCCAATTTTTGAATCTATAGTATGCCGTAACGTTGCTGCCCTCACGAACACCGGGCGCCTTGTGAAAACATAGGCTCCATCGACATTCTCGCTTTGGCACTTTCACATCATTTCAAGTCTGCTCTACCTAAAACATTCTTTCCTGTTTAAATCGGTACGATTTATATATAAATGTGTGCCATGTTCTATACGTGGTGCGATTGTGTTTATCGAAGTTGCGCGTGTTCTTAGGAGAATATTAAATAGGAAAATCGTTGCAAAAGAGAAAACGGTGATAAACATTAATGACTTGCATAAACAAGCTTAGCAATACCTCGCGGCTGGCAAAGTACAGATATTGGCTGCGAAAATTTCCTGAATATAACACAGGGTTGCAGGATGTTTCTTTCCTAGAAATATTTAGAATGAAACAAAATGGGAAATTGGTAAAATGGCGCGGAATGCAAAATTTCGAGAATAATGAAGCGAGAAGATATCAAATGGCTTCGGTATGCGCAATAATAGCAGATATTCTTTGCTATTAGCGTAATAGCGTTGACTAAAGTTAACAAAATGGTGCCTATTTTCCCGCTAGCAGAAGTCCTCAGAGTGGAAACTGATGGGCAAGATATGAAAAAAATATACCAACGTCCTCACGAAGGAACCTCTGCAGCCGCCCAGGCAATGTGCAGTTATCCCGCCATTATCCAACACGCGCTCTTATACTGTATGCGCCATGGCCACTGCATGAGCAAAGAAAGAAAACAAAGCCAGATGAATGTAAAGTGTTTGGTGTTATCTTTTGACGTTGCGCTAAAAACCCATATACAATTCAACAGGTTTCGTGCCAGTAAATTAAATCGACAAAAGAGAATATATAAAAAGAACCAACTCGCTTTGCAGCATGGCATGCAATTATAGCGAATGTCACCCAGTTATCTCTGACGTCGACTTGTTTTGAAACCTCCAGAGCCTTTTAGTTGGTGTTATAAAGGCAATGTTTAAAGTGATCAATTTGGATATACAAAAATGCCCGCCCTTCTGCAGCCTTATTTGACGTAACCGGATGGAATGCAATTATTGCGAATGCCACCCGGTTGTCTCTGACGTCGAGTTGTTTTGAAACCTTCGCAACCTCTTAGTTGGTATGATAAGGGCAATCTTTGTAGTGATCAACATGGATATACTAAAAATGCCCGCCCTTCTGCAGCCTTCCTTCGCGTAGCCGGATGACATGCAATTATGGCGAATGTCACCGAGTTAGCTGTGCCCTCGACTTGTTTTGCAACCTTCACATTCTTTTAGTTGGTATGATGAAGGCAATGTTTGAAGTGGTCAACCAAGGCATACTAAAATATACGTGCCCTTATGTAGTCGTCCTTGACGTAGACACTAACTTATGTTTGCCAAATTACAACAAAATGAACAAAACTTTACCAACATAATACCAAAAATATAACGAAACACTAATTAACGCTTTCAGTGTGTAAACATATATCTAGCTAATTTGCGAGGATACCTGTCTCTGCGTGCGCCAGCACAGGAAAAACTGTTATAAAATGGTAATGAATGAAACCATGAGAATATAAAAATGTAGTAAAAATTCAGTGGTTGTGGTATGCGAACCGTACCACACCACGCTCAAAATGCCGTTGTGGTTCTAATTGAGCTGAGCACCGTATCTATATTGTTTTCATAGGGTATATTAGATAAAAACATGGCGCTTGCAAGAATGTTTAATACACAAAGAGATATGGTATGACACTTCTTATCAAAAGGCGACAATGTCAAACACAGAAAGGATACTATTGTTCACAGAATTATGTTAATCGAGAGCAACGCTGCTAGTAAGGGACCTGTGTGAAGTAATATAGAAGTGTGGTAGGATAACTAGCTCATCAATAGAAAATCCCAGTCTGGCTTAATTTGCACTTACTCATTGATGTCGTATATATTGCTAAGAAATTTAATGAAATAGATGGATAGTAAAAATGCTGCCTCTGCGTTGCACTGCAACTCGCACATCTTTCTGAGGAATGTGTCATTCTTTCAAGGTAATTGAATATGCTTGCCGAACCAACTTATTCAAACAGTGGATTTTCCCGTGCCATCGATGAATGGAACGAACTGCCTGAAAATATACTTCAGATCCCAAACATATCATCGATCCTGCACGCTCTTGCTAATATATGACCTGAGATGTTTCCCACACCGTGTTTCACTTTCCGGATAATGTGCGATAATCTTCCGCAATGTTACTGAAGGAAACGAAGTCTGTGTGCATGTAATTAGATGTTTCAAACTACCCTGAAATGCCAAATGCAAGTAGAGTTGCGAAGTGCCGACTACGCTTAGAAAGGCAACACGCAAACCTACGCAGGTGCTCACTTTCTTGTTCCATTTGCTGCTGATGATGATTAACTTTGTGTTGACGCTTTGGAATGTGTAGGCCTTAAACACTCACTCGTTGACCAATTTACATGTTTTGACGCCTGGCACGAATCTACTCTTCTACCACACAAGCTTACTTCGTTAAAGGATACTCCTTGCAATTCATGACATTAGTATAGGTTTTCTAGGGGCGAAGCTCCTTAAGCCGTGGGCCTGTCCTTCCTTTGTGACCTGTTTGTAACCACTCGTCAACGTCATCTTCTACTGCATACCAGAACGCGCGCTTCTCACGAGCTAGTATGCAGTTCTGGTATGCAGGAGCAGAAGAAGACGACGTTGACGAGTGACTCTCGTGCGTGTTCGCCTGTGTGGCATTCTTGTTTACTGCGCATTCTGGTATGCAGTAGAAGGAGAAGACGACACTCTCGTGCGTGTTCGCCTGTGTGGTGTTTTTTTCTCCTTTACTACGTCATGGGTCTGTCCTTCCTCTGTGACCGCTTCGTAACCACCTAGTTGTATGACTCACTCAGCAGGTGGCGCTAGTGTGAGGGACGTCGTGATGACGTCACTCGCACGTGACTGACGCAATAAAAAGCAATCGATCTTGACTCGCTTCCTCTTTCGCAGCGAGTCACTGGATGGAGCAGGTGGCTGTAGACAGTAGACGAACAAAATGAAAGTTGATTTTTATATATGCACACAGTCTCACGAATTTCTTAATGATGTAATGGGCGAACTTTCCCGGGAGGGTTACGGTTTATCGATGACCTCCCCCTCTCGAGCTTCGCCCACTTATCATCATTCCTTCCGTGGACATGGCGTGATTTTTTTCTTTCAGATGTACTTTCAAGCAGTGGCATGGCTCGGTGGCAGAACACGTCCTTTCCACGCAGAAGGCTTTGGTTTGATTTTCATACGAGCGAAAGAATTTTATTATTTGCTTTATTTGCATCTTTCTCAATTTTTTTGCTCACAGACGACGCTGATTTTTCGCCCACAACCAATGAGACCGAAGCTGGCTCCCACACCGCTCTTTCTACGCAATGAGATCTTTAAGGCTATCGCGGTGATACACTAAAATTTACGGGGTCCCTAATGCATTCCCCTAGTATAACTCGAAGGCGAAAGAGTCCGGTACGCCATAATTCATTATTTTGCGAAGTAGCGCATCACCCACTGCGTGTCTGCAAAGAAATGTGTGCATCTGTGGTGCTGCTGCACGCCTGCCATTACTGTGACTTACTCTGATTATATATCGATGACCACTTTGGAATGAGTGGGCAGATTCAAATTGTGCGCCCGTATTGATATCCGCATCGTCTGGTGTGCTTGTAAGTTTCTGCCACGCAATATTACTCTTGTTACCGAGAGTCGTGGACAGCCATAACAGAAGTATAGGGTTCTTATTCCGAAGAAGTTTCTAGTGTTGGTGTGGCTTTTTGAATAGATGCATGACTGCCTCACGGTGGGCGCGGCCTAGATGCCGGCTCGAATCGTCATTCTTTTGCTTCATTTTGCGCCAGGTGACGTAGGCTTTTGAACCCTACACCATGTTTTTCAGCGACCAGCATCTGATGAGAAAGTTCAAGGCTGTCGCGGGTGTGTCCAGAAAGATCGAACACGAGGTTCCGGTCACCATTCCCGATTTTGATGAAATTTACTGTAGGTCTAAGCATTACACCCAGAACAATGGTTTCGCAGTTAGTGTTGCGAAAAAAATTTTGTTCGCCTGAAAAAAAAATATACAAATTTTGGCCCCAAAAACGCTTTTCCGCCAATTTCGCGATTTCTGAAATTTGAGCGCACCTAGGAAAAAACCGGTGCACTTCTTCGTCATATTATTTATTCCCCTTAAAGAACAAGTGAAATACAATCTTATGAGTCTATTATTTCTCTTGCTTGTCGAAGCACTTTTGACGAAAAAATCACAAACTTGACAAATTGCACAAAATACCTGTATTTCATGAATTTATTGCTGCAAGCAAGTTAAAGTGAGGATGATAAAAATCGGTACATAATAACTTTGATACTTTCGCTTTCTTGTAAAATAATTTGCGGGGTTTTATCGCGTTGCGTTTTACTCGATAAGTGGGCTGAAATGTAAGTGATTTACCAAAAACGCCGAAATTCGAAAATGATTTTCTCAAAAAGGCCATTCTTAATTTTTTAAAAAATCCCTCTGATTGAAGTCAAGGACGTCGTCTACCATTCTGCAGAAAAAAACGTTGCATTATTTTGGTTGCTAACAAGTTATAGTGCGTCAAATGTGACCATGCCAGCCTAGCGTCCGCGTCGTTCGTTATGTGCTGAAACTCGGATATAAATTGCTAAAAATACTTGTATGTGATATAATCACAAATCAGAAGCTCCACACCAACAAATGTGCAGCCAGGTGTCATGATTCAGCTAGCTTTGTTTTGCGATCAGCCGCTTGACAAACCCGCAGCAGCGGCCGCTCGATGCTGCGGGCACTCACATTACATGAGCGCTGCTTCGACTGCGGTTGAGCTCCGCTTGCGCGCCAAACTACGCTCAGAGGACAAACGAGAGAAGGAATGCACCACTGTGAAATTTTAAGGCCGTTAAGTGCCAACAAGTGTCATAATATGCAACGAAAACTCTGCCGGCAATTTCCCAGTGAGCGCCTTCAATACAGCACGCATGCATTTTTTCCCCCTGCTGTTATGCCCGAAGCCGCAAAATATCGTGATAAACGCTCGACTTGCGTTGAACATCCTATCTGCGGACGCACAACAATACAGTATTGTAAAAGCGGTTCTTTAATGAAGCAAAGGACTAGGACATACTTCTTTTACTGCCGGCTCACACAAGTGTTCTGGCACGAGATGAACAACTGCAATTTGAGTTGTTCGACCATCGGAAGCACGTATGACAGCTTTCTTTAGATGTCAATGTGTGTCATATGTTGTGTCATATGTTGCTCATAGAATGAACGTAATTATCTTTAGGCCATCAGAAGAGAGAAAGCAAAACATGAGCGCACTACTACAGGCGCTCACTAGGAAATTGCCGGCAGAGTTTTCGTTGCAGACTATGACATTTGTTAGCACTTAACAGCCTTTAACTTTCAACGTGATGCATTCCTTCTCTCGTTTGTCCTCTGAGCGTAGTTTGGCGCACAAGCGGGGCTCATCCGCAGTCGAAGCGGCACTCATGTAATGTGAGTGCCCGCAGCATCCAGCGGCCGCTGCTGCGGGTTTGTCAAGCGGCTGATCGCAAAACAAAGCTTGCTGAACCATGACACCTGGCTGCGCATTTGTTGGTGTGGAGCTTCTGATTTGTGATTATGTCACGTATAAGTATTTTCAGCAATTTATATCCGAGTTTCAGCACATAAAGAACGACGCGGACGCTAGGCTGGCATGGTCACTTTTGACGCACTATAACTTGTTAGCAACCAAAATAATGCAACTTTTTTTTTTCTGCAGAATGGTAGACGACGTCCTTGTCTTCAATCAGAGGGATTTTAAAAAAAAAATTAGAAATGGCCTTTTTGATAAAATTATTTTCAAAGTTCGGCTTTTTGGTAAGTCACATATATTTCCGCCCAGTTATGGAATAAAACGGAGCGCGATAAAACCAGCAAAATTATTTTAAAAGAGAGCAAAAGTACCAAAGTTATTATGTACCGATTTTTGTTATTCTCACTTTAATTTGCTTGCAGCAATAAATTCCTGAAATACAGGTATTTTGTGCAATTTGCCAAGTTTGTGATTTTTTTTCTTCAAAAATGCTTCGAGAAGCAAGGGACATAATAGACTCATAAGATTGTATTTCACTTGTTCTTTAAGGGGAATAAATATTATGACGAAGAAGTGCACCATTTTTTCCCTAGGTGCGCTAAAAATTCAGAAATCGCGAAATTGGCGGAAAAGCGTTTTTTGCGGCCAAAATTTCTATATTTTTTTTCAGGCGAACAAAATTTTTTTTCGCTAAACAAACTTCGAAACCATTGTTCTGGGTGCAATGCTTTAGGCCTACAGAAGATTTCATCAATATCGGGAATGGTGACCGGGACCTCGTGTTCGATCTTATCTGGACACACCCTCGCCATAAATGTATTGACTTAGGAAGTGGCTTTCTACATATGAAATATCGGGGGCAAAGCAGAATATGCTGCTGCATTGGAAACGCACGATGCATCTTCTGCTGAACTTTGACTCCACGGCATTCCAGCAGGAAAAACTGCATGGTTAGTGACTGGCTATATACTGGCGCCTATTACCTTTGATCCGGCTGTATTCCTTAGTACACAAATAGTACTTTGCAAAGAAGCCTTAATATACATTTTTGAAGCCGTTGCGCTGTCCCTGAAGCCGAGAGACTCACACACAGTTTCTCAAAAGACGGTGCGGCAACAATTTTTAACAGTGGAGTTATTTAAGCTCGGAGATGGTCGGTCGGCCGCGTACACAACTGTCATCATCAACAACCGTTTTGTGCTCTCTTCGTATTCAGCATGTTCATCGCTCCAGCAACACGTGTGCCGATTTGTCCGGTGTCTGATGCGATAACTCTGATGGGCGAGAGGGCGAGCGCAGAGCGAAAGACAGAAATAAAGCGAGAAAGAGATATAAAAAAGAGAAAGTGATTAATAGACAGTCAGAAAGGGAAGAAAGACAGAAAGGGAAGAAAGTCAGAAAGGGAAGAAAGGAATAAATAGACAAAGAGAAAAAGAGGCAGAAGACCCAGAGTGCAAGACAGAAAGAGAAGGAGATAGTCAAGTAGAGACAAACAAAGGAAGAGAGAGAACGATAGAGAAAGCAACGAGCAGCGAGAAATAGATGTAAAGAAAGGTAAGAAAGAGTAAGAAAGAAAGAGCGAGGAACAGAAAGAAATAGACAGATAGGGAAAGATAGCGAGACAAACAGAGACAAAAAAAGAGATGGAAAAGCAGAGACAAAGAAAAGAAAGAGAAGAAAAAAGAAAAATAAAGAAAAACAAGGATAAATGCCAAACTCCGCTATTCCTTCAAGATTGGCGCCACTACACTTTAAGACAAAATCGAGTATTTGGGGAGTATTTCTGCCACACAACAATAATCGTCATCTGGCTTGCTCGCGTTTCCTTTCTTGAAAACCCAGCTCTCGTCACTTTCCTGTCAAGAATGCTATGTCACGCTGATAACGCGCGCGCCGTTCGTGACCGGGAAGTGCCGCGACCGCGGTGATAACACGAGGAAAGCACGCGAGGTGGATGACGATTGTTGTTGTATGGCAGAAACACTCCCAAAGTACTCGATTTTGTCTTAGAGTGTAGTGCGGAGCTGCCTTATTAGATGCGAAGCATCTTTTGGCGGAATTTAAACCGGTGGTATGCGGCGTGACCACTCTTAATGCGCATGCGCTAACCCTCTCCACACGCCTCGTCTCCACTTCCCCTCTCCATTCCCTTACCCTCTCTCTCCCCTTCCGCCCTCTTTTCTACCTCTCTCCCCTCCTCCTCTCCACTTCGCCTCTCCACGCCCCCTCTCCACTTGGCCCCTTCTCTGCTCCTATCCCCCTCTCCACACCCCTTCCCCCACTACGCTTTCCCTCTCCCTTCCCCCTCTCCACTCCCCCTCTGAAACGCGGGCTCGACATGCCAAAATGCTGCTTCGCATTGCCTCATGATCCCCTTTAGAGGAGATGGCGTGATTTTTAAAGACGACAGTTTTTCTTGGGGAACTTAAACGCAGAAATTTTGGTCTGTCTTTCTGTTTGTCGGCACGTCACCCGATTCAGTCACCCGGCCAAAGTTGAACCACTTGCTTACCGCCCACCCATCTTGAACTGGTACGGCTGTTCATACTTGTGAACGTTGTCGAACAAAAAGCAAATATTACGCATATCTGAGGCGCAACATTATTAGTTTTGTATTAGGTGGTGTGTTCCTTTAATAGAAAATACATAGATACGCAATTTTAAATACCCTAGTTTCTTAAACTGCGCTGAAAATGCGACTGCGCTGAAACTTGTCTTCCTCCGTGCCCTCTGCACAAGCTCATGTTGTGTTTCGGTTTCGGTTCAGTATTGCATTGTACGAATGAGAGGGGGCACCGCTCTGGCATTCCTGCTTTACCCAGGCGACGTGTAAATAACAGAGGTTGTGGAGAGTACTCGTCGAGTGCGGACGTTTCTTCTCCTTCGGCGCATCGCGCCAAACAGCGTGTTCGGGCTGGCCGGCGTCCCCACCGGTCGCGCTCGCGTTGGTCACCGCCGGTCTTCCCCTGCCGCTGTGCCGGGACTACCAGCCCGCAACACAGCACTCATGTTTCCCTACGTATTGCCAGATGGCGTCCATATCTCACGCAGCGCCTCTTCTATCGTCTTCAGACGACATTTGCAGCGAAGCGCGCAGATACGCGGCCAATTTTTTTTGTAGCTTTTCGTGGCAGGTGCCGCCTGACGCTTCGCTATAAAGCCTTCCCTTGAGCGGTATTCCTTTCGGGTATTCCCTCAAACCAGCATTCCGTTGTCATACAGCCCCATTTTGCCTGTCGCTTTTTGACCGTCCCTGTGCCTAGCCGCAATACACTCGATATGGGATTATTAGGATCCATTTTCCAGTTCTATATTCTATCAGGAAACATAGCCATGTTTAATAGCACTGTACGTAAGTTTCGTGTGCATGCTGTATCATCGTCAGGAGATTATGAAAAGATTCTTTTACATTTGCAATTCAGAGAACGCCTTACTGAATACCGAATTTAAACTGATTTGTATTGGTGCAAACGTTATATGTCCAAATGTCATTGCTACTGGAGCCCGCACTTTTTAATTTATTTACTGGAATAAATTTTGCTGTCCTCTACGCGGCATGTCATAGTGACTTTAATATAACAAACAAAACTTCACGCCATCACAATCTTCAATAAAGCAAATAGGTTCGTGGGATATGAGCAAGAGGGAACAAGGTTTGCAAGCGCTTAAAAACTTTTCAGCTCTAGCTAAAGCCACAAAAGTAGGTGTCTCCTTTTTCATCTTTGTTTTATATAGTCAGCTGAATGACGTGTACCACTTTCGAAAAGATTGAGCAGTGTGAAGAAAGGAAGGAATGGATGGAAATAAGTTTTGAATAGTAGCTTGATAACATTGTCAGCCAGATAACAAGTACTACCTTTTGAAGATACACTTAGTGAAGAAAAGGATAAACCGATGCCGGGACCTCTTTTCAATTATCACTATAGCCCTGGCACAAAGCTCAATGCCTCGGGACGAATACCTCGTTACACCTTTATTTATCTGCACAAGAGCATGCAAAAGCAAAGTGATTTTGTCTAAAGTAATGTGTCTTGAATGTTGGCTAGAATTCTAACCTTATTCTATTGGGAAAAAGTCGTCTGTGGGATGTGGCTTCTGCACCCCGAAAATTAAAACAATATAGCTTAAATACTAGCGAAGTGCGATACTCAGAACATAATGCGCTATAACAATTTGATGTTCTCTTCTGGAAAATTATGTTTTCTAGCCGCTGGTCAGAAATTTCAATTAATTGTGCGTAGGAATTCTCACCCACTTCGTATCTATAAATCCTCTTTCTATGAGGCCAGAGTGCCACATTATTTACATGCAATGCTTAGCGCATGCCTAGCCTTCCCTTGTCACAGTACTTTTGCGACATCTGAAATGCAGGTAAGCTGGAGTGACGGATGCACAAGCGTGTGGGCCTTAGGAAAGGAAACCTCATCTTTAGATTCTTTTGTAGTCGAATCGCGGTGCCGGACAATTCCCAACCGGATTAATAAAAATCCGCGTGATGATGGAATTGTGTAAAAAGGCCTGGGGTGCAGCCTCACTGGCGATCACAGCCAGCAATGCACTCTCTCACCAGAGCAGGATTGGCCACCCTGGTGTAGTACTTGGCCACTACCTCCCACATGAATACACCAATTAACCCTCGGCCCTCAGTCTCCAGCGGCTGCGAAGCAACTGACCAAGGCGGCGGTCAGACCTGCGATGCAGCAGAGGGTGCTAAGAATCTCTGGGTCCGGACAGTCCGCCATTGGAATCTAAATTTCGCTACGTATAATGCTAGAACATTATCTAGTGAGGCGATTCTAGCTGTACTATTCGAGGAATTAGAGGGTGTTAAATGGGATATAATAGGGCTCAGTGAGGTTAGGAGGCGACATGAGGCTTATACAGTGCTGAAGAGCGGATACGTCCTATGCTATCGTGGCTTAGCTGACAGAAGAGAACTAGGAGTGGGGTTCCTTATTCATAAAAATATAGCTGGTAATACAGAAGAATACTATAGCATTATTGAGAGGGTGATATGTATCGTAATTAGATTTAATAAGATGTACAAGATGAAGGTGGCACAGGCCTACGCGCCTACATACAGCCATGATAATCAACTGGTTGAACGCTTCTACGAAGACGTAGAATCAACGATGAGGAAGGTAAAGACACAGTATACTGTACTGATGGGCGACTTTAATGCAAAGGTAGGCAAGAAGCAGGCTGGAGATCATGCAGTTGGGGAATATGGCATCGCTTCTATAAACGCCAGAGGGGAGTTACTAGTAGAGTTTGCAGAACACAATAATTTACGCATCTTGAATACCTTCTACAGAAAATGGGCCACTCGTAAGTGGACGTGGAGGAGTCCTAATGGACTCCTCCACATCCCTTCGCATTGTACAGGATGTAGAAGTAGTTAACAAGATCCGATGCAGTGACCCTAGAATGGTAAGATCTAGAATTCAACTAGACGGGCGGAAGGAACGGCAGAAACCGATACGCAGGAAGCCGATTAATGCTCTGAGAGGGAAAGTACAGGAATTCAGAGTTTCACTTCAGAATAGGTACGCGGCTTTAACCGAGAAAACCGACCTTAGCGTTGACGCTATAAATGATAATCTGACTAGTATGATTAAGGAGTGTGCAGTGGAAGTCGGGGGTACAGTCGTCAGACAGGACATTGGTAAGCTGTCCCAAGAGACGAAAAACCTCATTAAGAAACATCAAGCTATGAAAGCCTCAAATGCATTGGATAAAATAGAGCTGGCGGAGCTTTCGAAGTTAATCAATAGGAGTAAAGTAGCCGACATAAGAAAGTACAATATGGAGAGAATTGAGCATGCTCTAAAGAACGGAAGAAGCCTCACAGCTATGGAGACAAAACTGTGCATAGGCAAAAATCAGATGTATGCATTAAGGGACAAGGAAGGCAAGGTCACAAACAATATGGATAGAATAGTTAAGGTAGCGGAAATGTTCTACAGAGATCTGTACAGCAGCCGAGACAGTCGGTATGACAACGTAAGAAGCAGTAATAGCGCAGAGGAATCTGACATCCCACCAGTATTGACAGGAGAAGTAAAGAAAGCCCTAAAGGGAATGCAAAGAGGCAAAGCAGCTGGCGAGGATCAGGTAACATCACACCTGTTGATAGACGGTGGAGATATTATGTTAGAAAAACTGGCCACCCTGTATACGAAGTGTCTCTCGATGGGGAGGATACCAGAGTCTTGGAAGAATGCCAACATCATCTTGATCCATAAGAAAAGGGACGTCAAGGACCTGAAAAATTACAGGCCCATAAGCTTACTGTCCATTGTCTACAAGCTATTTACAAAAGTAATTGCTAACAGAATTATTATGACATTAGAGTTCAATCAAGCAAGGGACCAGGCAGGATTTCGTACAGGCTTCTCAACACCATATTCATACTATCAATCAGGTGATAGAGAAATGCGCGGAATACAACCCACCCCTATACATAGCCCTCATAGATTACGAGTAGCCATTTGATTCGGTGGAGACATCACCAGTCATGCAGGCACTGCGGAATCAGGGCATCGACGAAGCCTTTATAAACATAATGGAAGAAATCTACAGCATATCCACAGCCACTATAGTCCTCCATAAAGAAAGCGACAGAATCCCAATAAAGAAGGGCGTACGGCAGGGAGACACGATCTCTCCAATGTTATTCACCGCGTGTTTACAGGAGGTTTTCAGGGCCCTAGATTGGGAAGAATTAGGGATAAGAGTTAACGGAGAGTATCTCAGTAACCTGCGATTCGCTGATGACATTGCATTGATGAGTAACGCGGGAAACGAATTACAGCTCATGATTGCTGAACTGGATACGGAAAGTAGAAGAGTAGGTCTGAAAATTATATGGATAAAGCTAAAGTAATGTGGAACAATCTTGGCAGAGAACAGCGCTTTGGGATAGGTGGCGAGACACTGGAAGTTGTAAAGGAGTACATCTACTTAGGACAGGTAGTAACCGCTGAGCCGAACCATGAGAGTGAAATAACTAGAAGAATAAAGATGGGATGGGGCTCATTCGGCAAGCATTATCAAATCGTGAATGGTAATCTACCACTATCACTTAAGAGGAAGGTATATAACAGCTGCATGTTACCGGTACTTACCTACGGAGCAGAAACCTGGGGACTTACAAAGAGGGTTCAACTTAAATTGAGGACGACGCAGCGAGCGATGGAAAGGAAAATGATAGGTGTAACCTTAAGAGACAGGAAGAGAGCAGAGTGGGTCAGGGAACAAACGGGGGTTAAGGATATCATAGTTGAAATCAAGAAGAAGAAATGGATATGGGCCGGGCACGTAGCACGTCGGCTGGATAACCGGTAGTCATTAAGGGTAACTGACTGGACTCCAAGAGATGGCAAACTCGTGAGGGGGAGACAGAAAATTAGGTGGGTAGATGAGCTTAAGAAGTTTGTACGTATAACGTGGCAGCCGAAAGCACAGGACCGGGTTGATTGGCGGAACATGGGAGAGGCCTTTGCCCTGCAGTGGGCGTAGACAGGCTGATGATAATAATGATGGTAGTCGTAATGTGAGCAAAATACGTGCAGCATCATCGCTCTCATTTGATCGATTTCCTGTGCAGCATATCTGAAGCGAGTACTCCCAAGTAAAAAGCCACATTCGAGGCTATCTAATGTTTTATAAAGAGGCTGTATTCGTCGTGCTTTTCATATAACCCATCTATACATTGTAAAGAAATAAAAGAAGGAAAGTTCATTGCATCAACATACAAACTCAATCGGTTGTACGTAGTCATTAAACTTTATATGATGAATAGGGGATGCAGATAAACTGACTAATAACTAATAGGCTTGTAGAATTGGTTTATGCTTTCTTTAGTAGAAGGGAGATCTCATACATGCCTGCGAGTTCAAATCGAGTTGCCGTAGTCCTGATTTCATTTGTCGCAAGCAGCATAAGAAAACCATTTAAACTTTATGTTTTGTGTACGCTCGTAAACAGGGCGAACTGGTTGGGGTTATGGCCGCCCGCATAGACGCGAGCGTGGACGCGAGTGAGCGCGGAAAGGCGAACGCCGGTGTGCAATCAGCCCAAGAGCAAAGAAGCCCCCGGTACAGTGGTCTCAGAGAGACACCTGTATATTAATTAGGCTATGGGAGGATAACATGCACGCTTCTCGCCGCGTCTGCCTCGTTTTCCAGAGAGGGATGGCACGCTACAAGACTTGCAATTGTCACTTTTTCCTCCGTAGGATCATCCATGGCGAGGCAGAGAAGAGCGAGGCAGACGAGAACGCTAACAAGGAAAACAGACGCCAACTGTTGCCAGAATAATATATAAATACCGGCAGTTCTGCAAGCGCTTGTTAAGATACAACTGCGCGAACCTTTTTTTTTTCAACTGGAGTTGTTAAATTCATGTCAACAAACATGCCATACAATAAATTTGGACATCTTCTATCGAGATACATAATTTTCTTTTCGCTTGTTCTGTTTTGAAAGCAAGCGCCACTCTTTCGGTAGCGCATTCGGAAGGAACCTCTAAAAAGAGGTTCCTTCCGAAGAAACGCGACCGGCGGAGCGCCTTTGCTTGGCTTGGCACAAAAACAAATGACAAAAAAAATACCGTCATACCCCCTTGGAAATTCGCGTCAACTCATTTCCGACAAAAAATATGTAACTAGATACCCGTGTCCTGCATAGTATCGCGATACAAACGATACATCGTAAATGTATTTCACTACTGAGATACAAATACATTTTTCAAATGTATCTCGATACAGAAATACAGATACTCACAAGTATCTCTGAAATACTATCGCGATACTCTTGTATCGCGATACTGCCCAGCCCAGGCTCGGAGGTAGAAGTACTGGGCTCCAACGCAGAGGGCCGAGGTTCGAACCTCGTTCCATCCTATATATTTTGTCTTATTTCGCTTTTTTTTGCTTATTTCGCATGATAGTGGTTACGGGCACCGGCGCTGGCAGCGACGTAGGCGGCGGGTAACCACGGTGCCAAAAACGGCCGTTGTTGTGATTTCATAACAGCGATAACGATTCATATCACATGTCATGCCAGCAAGTTGGTTCAAGAAAACCGGAGATAACAATGACCGACGGGCACAGCCTTATGGGAAGCAATTAAAGAAAGTATCACGCAGTTATTTCGGACATCGAGTTGTTTTTCAACCTTCGCAGCCTTCTAGCTCACATGATGGACTGAAAGTTTCAAGTTTGCAGCCCGAGGACATTAATGAATGTCCTCCCGTTTGCGTTCATCTCTGATGGACAAGCAGGTCTTTATTGACCAATATTTTCAAAATATATAAACAAAATGGTAACGCGAGAATATGTATATGCTTTATTAACTAGGAGACATGTGCCTTCATGTGCCACGTGAGAAGTATTATTAAATAAATATTGCACAAAACAACAATAATACATTAAGCGTGAAATCTTTTGTGGTGGTGGTACTGGAATGTACCACCCCAGTTCTCAAGCATAATGTTTCACACACACTGCGCTGAACAGCCATACTTCTTTTTCTTTAGTAAGCTATATCCGAAAGATAAATCGGTCTTTCGGGTATCTGAATACACGCACAGCGCTCATGTATTTTTTCCTCGACAGACCGAAAGATAAAATATCGCCTAGGCGATATTTTATGGAGTATCCAGAGAGAGTGGGTGTGTATTCGTCGTTGATGGTAACGTGCCTTCTCCAGTAAGCAAAATGTAATTGTGCTAACGATAAACAACTTACCGCTATGAATTCCAATGTGAATGAATTCTCTTTTTTTTTTTCATATACACTGCATAAGTGGAGCGTCCATGGTAAAAATATGTTGTGCTGTTTGTACAGAAAGGAATAGCTTGGTGTTCACGTGACGGCGTCATTGTCCTGCCCCGTTACTTGTTTATTTGGCTGTTTCGATGCGGTCGAAGAAGCCGCACCCGTTTTGTGGCCGAATAGGTGAAGCAGTTGCATTGTATCTTTCACTGGTGGTAATGGCTGGCTGCAAGTGCGGGCTTGTAGATAGTGTTCAGTACCACGCCTGCTGAGGCCAGGTCTTGAGCTCCGAAAAACCAGCAGTCGCGGAACTCCGGGTCTGACTGGGCGTATTAGGATAATTTTCTTCACCCAAAGGCCTGTGCCAAAACCACTGCATTGCAGCAAGTTGGCGGCAGCTAAACCGCAGACTGTTACGACACTGCATTCTTTAAGCCGCGTTAAGATAACCAGCGCCCCGGAATGGCGGGTGCCTTTTACGCGCGTCTTTGAAATATAGACTTTAAAGATGATAGGGTGATACCCTTAAAATGTGATTAGAGTTCTTGACAGTGCATTTCCTTTTCTTCTTTTTTGTAATTGGGACAAGATCGGTAGCACGTTGGCTGTGCGTAAGTATAGTTCAGAGAGAAAGACGTGCCGTGACAGTTGTGCTACGCGTATCCTTGGCATGCTTATTTTGCACTTGTGGGTCAGCAACGGTCGTCTTGTGAGCTGTGGCTAGAAGTTAGAGATTCGATGCACCTACGCCGGTTTGGAAAATGATAGCTCACGACTACGCTTGCTCATCCAGTGTATGGTTATCAGCAGATATCTGAAGCAGATGGCACAGGTGTGGTATTTTGCTGGGATTGTTTTTATTTTGTCGTCGATTAATCATGCAATCTATATATCTTACGTTTTTGGAGTTTCAAAACTCTCAATAGTTCGATTTCAGACACGTTACTATGATTTGCTTCCCTAACTACAAATTGTGATTTTTTATATAACGAGTTGTTGAAAGAGTTGTCAGAATATTTCCAAACGGCACAAGCTCGTTTACACGGGGTACTGCACTTTATCTCTAATATCTGGTAGGAGGTCTCCAATTACCATATTGTTCGTTTTATAAACTGAAATAAGGGTATTCGCTCAAGCTTGCGGAACACAAACGAGAGATACGGTTCCAGGTAGTTTTTCGGTTTTAAACTGCTTAATGCTTCTGAACTGCACAAATATGTGTAAATAACGTGGAAAGGTTCAAATTTAACCGCATGTTTCGGGTGGCATTCCAGTAGCCGGCAAAATGCTTAGGTTCCCATGGTGCATTAGATTACTCTAGCGCCAATGGCGGCCAGCCACCACACATCCTAACTGTGGAACGCAGAAGCACTTAACGTGTAAGGTTTGCGGTGCCAGTCTTACATTCCTACCATAGCCTAGTATTCAAACGTAGGTGCGCTGAGCTTCAGTTGCACAATTTGACCAGCATGCCTAACTTGAAGCTCAGCGTGGCCGAATGCATTGGGCCCCACAGAGGGCACATGCACAAAGTTAAGACGAGCCGCCTATGAATTAAAAGTCACTGCAAATAATACATGAAAGGACAGTAGAGAAAGGCGACATGGGAGGAAAAGGCTAAAAAAGTGGGTTGCCAAGCCCGACCAGCGACTACAACAGGATTAGTCAGTATACGGGTGCCGCCGACGTCACGTGGGGTCAAAGAGGTGCGTTGCCTCTTTCGGAAAGCCTTACGAGTCCAAACTTCCGCCATCGTCTCAATTCAAGGATCACCTTTGCTAATAACACTGCTCCGCCACGTTCGGCTGCCCTTAGCGGGTTGTGAAATCGTCCTCGTTAGCTCGTGTCCATGAATTCAGTACACTCCAAGCGGCTGCAGACACAGGTGCCTCTGCGGGAGCCTTGAGAACTATTTCAATACGAATTGTTTACGCCGAATTAAATGAGAGGTCAGTGCAGCTGCAACGAACGTGAACCGGGCTAAAATATTGTAGGAAAGGTTGTTGCAACATCCAACATGTCTGTCACGGATTCGTAAACAGCCTGTAGTTTGCAATACTCTTCTATAACCGACGGTGACTGTTTTAATGTCAGAGAAACGAAAATTGGGTGAGTTGGTCACAATTCGTAGTGATGCTTCAGAGCGCGCACAATAGAACGGCAAAGACAGGTCACATAGAGTATCACAAGCCATGTCCCTGAGATCCGTCCTCCTAGAGCTCCTTCAAAAATATTATTACATTATATGCAATTTGCGGAGACTTCTAGAAAGCGCAGTTGAGTATATAGAGCGTTTCACTCAAATCTCCCTAAGCACAGGTTGCGTACAACACCACAGTCTGCCCGAATTTATTTAGCAGCTGAGCTGCTAAAGGCAGCGTGTGGGGACGGAACAAATATGACGAAAACGATATTTTTTAACAGAACAAGAAGTTCACCAAAACGTTACGCCATATTTCGTTTCGGATTGCAACCAATGTATTTTTATTGGTTTTCTTTTCAAGAGAAAATTTGGGAATCAGAACAACCGAGAACAACAAGGAATATCTCAGGCAGGGACTCCAAATTAAAAGTTGTGCAGCAAATTTGGAAAGAAGGACGAGAGCGGCAACCGCAGGTGTTATACTAAGACATGGGTTGCCTGGTGTGCAAGCCAGACAATCAGCGTGGAGAGGGCATTCACGGCGCTGTTCTATGCGAGCAGTGCATGGTCTCGCACATCACTCGGTGACGGTCTGCTTCTGAGATCTTAATCACTACCTGGAATCAAAAGATTCGTCCTACTCAGAAAATTTGGAATTCACTTAAAAGGAAAATTCGGCAGATCCCACTCATTCTGGGAGTCGATGCCATGCGAATGAGTAGGAGATTAATGGACTATGCTGATTATTCATGGCATTGAATCGACGTTCCGAGTCAGACAGACTTCCTTGTCCATTTTGAGTAGTTATGGCTATATCACGGGTCGGCCCATAGCGAGGAACTTTTTCGGGGTAGCAGGGGAGAGGGAGCATTTTCTGAAGGCCTTGAGTGAATTAGAAAAGCACCCATTTTGAGGAAAGTGTACATTTAAGGAAGCAACAATGTAGGGGGTTACTCCTAGGGACCTTCTCCCCTGACTACGGCATTGATTGTGCGCTTACCAGGCTCGTCCAGTACACTGACGGTCAAAGTGTAAGCTATGGTACGATGTAACATCGGTACTCACCTTAGAGCACATATGTCAGTTTTATTGGAACAAACTGATCGCTACGGTGGGATGGTGGGCGCATCATAAGAAGGGGTTTGTGCCATGTTCCTACGTTTTGATAATGTTTGACCGTAGGTTGGCGAGCCATATGAGTTAATATGTAATGGTTATTAATTGGTACTTACGCCGATAGTAAGCATTGCAAACACAGTTGACGTGGCCGCAATATGACGGCATTAAAAATATTTTTCGTAAACCGGTACAAGCACTGATATAGCTCTGTTGTTGATTACTTGACGGCCACGCAGAATGCCTCTGTTCGATTGCCTCTTTAACGGTGATTTTTAGTCTCTCGTCTGGTCTGATATTTCCCTCACCGACAACGCTGCTGACCCCTGCCCCGCATTTTCTGCGACACAGGCTCCATAATGCGATCAGGTAAACGTTTTCAATGCCTTTCCTCGCCGTTGCTGGGTTGATACAAACTTTTATTCACCTGTGGCTCTTACACGCATTCCAAGGGCCCTGAAAACGCGTATGTTCCACACATAACTGAAGGACAAAGTTTCATTATGTGCGTAACACACACTATTCATAAAATCACCTTGTCATTGTGTTCGTCATACACTTATGCCCTCCCATGCAAACTTTGGTATGCGCCAAGTTATAGAGACGACCACGAGAGCGCCCTGACCTAGGTGGATAGATAGATAGATAGATAGATAAATAGATAGATAGATAGATAGATAGATAGATAGATAGATAGATAGATAGATAGATAGATAGATAGATGGATAGCTAGATAGATAGATAGATAGATAGATAGATAGATAGATAGACAGATAGATAGATAGATAGATAGATAGATAGATAGATAGATAGATAGATAGATAGATAGATAGATAGATAGATAGATAGATAGATAGATAGATAGATAGATAGATAGAAACGGTCAAGGCCGTTTTGATTCGCTAAGAAAGGCTTCACATTTAAAATAAATACTCTGTTTTATTGTTCCACAATATTGAAATACTTGTATACAACAGAAAACCGTTACACATTCTTACAGATTTCTTTTTTGTTCCGGAACAGGAACGAAATGGATCTTTTTCTCGGCGCAATGAAACTAAAGCCAAATGAAAAACATTTCTTTGTGACAGCCTCTTTCTGGGGCTGGCAGGTGGGCGAGCTGGCTGTGCAGTCGGCTACAAATTTAGATGAAAAAAAAAATACATTGAGCCTGACCTTTACTTTGATCAAGCACTGGTCGAATGCGGACTGTATTAATCACTAGTGTAATACTGTTCCTTGAAATACGCGTCCCCGGCAGTGTGCATTAACCCGATTATCTTTGCATTTCCTATTGTGTCATCTTTACCTAGAGGCAATACCATTTTTTTTCCTCACTGAAGTTCAGCAGCTGCGGTGCCTAATGGTTACGGGGCGCACCTGCTCAGCCGAACCGCGCGCTTTCATGCCGGTCGCAGCGGTCGCATTTTCATTTGGCGCTAAAATGCTGGAGGCCCGGGTACTTAGCTTTAGGTGCATAATGAACATTGCCAAATGGTCGAAAGTTTCGGAGAACTCCACTACGGTATGCCTCGTAATTGTATCGTGGTTTTGGGAAGCAAAATACCAGAGGCTGTTGTTAATATTATCCATCATTCGGAGTCTTTGTAAGTGCCCTACATTATGGATTCTTGCAGCCACTCCAGCAATCTGTCCAGCGAGAAAGCACATGACCGAGAGAACGAGTATAAATTGCGACGTATAGTACTATGCCCGCCTGAACGCGATCACAGGCATAATATCCTACCACGCCAACTCAATCAGCCAAGAAAACTAAACTATAGGCTAGATCACGCAGAAATCGGGAGCCAGTGGGCAAAAGGAGGCAGTATGCACGCTGTTCGCTCCCGCTGGTCAGTTCCAGCCAACGTAAATGCAATGGCAACGTCGTTAGCCAAGGCAAGGTTGGTCGTTGTTGCCCTACATGTAAATAATTTCTTAAATACGCGATGTCCTCCAATTGTAATGCAGCGCTTTTGATAAATATTACTCATAGTACCACTGTAAAACTTTGGAGCTCTTGAAAGCGAGGGCTTTCTTGTAAACTCAATTGCGCAGTCAGTGGTGGAACGCCACGCCCGGTCAAGGAAACGCTGATTACGTTAGGCCTAACAGGCGTAAAAGCTACCGGGGTCAGCGGAAGGACGGCCTGCACGCACAGGCAACGGAAGACACATCGGACTACTGAGTGGCCCCAACATTTGCCAGGGCATCTCTGGCCGTGGCCAAAAAGAATGAACGGACGACATGAGCTTCAGGTTGGACTAAGCCGCCCTTTCGACTCGGCGTATTCAAGAGCGGCCGACAAATCAGTGCCTCTAGGGTAGCCATACTAAGAGTAGGAGAGTGTAGTTATTTATATGGTTGATAGTTGTAGCTTGTTTACAGTGACTGTCCTTCTTTACACATTTGTACATTGTTCGATTGCCTAGTGTTACTCTGATAAATGTTGTTTGCCACTACACCAGTCTTCTCTAAGTCGATCGCCTGCGACCACCCGCATACGTGAAAGGCCTGCATTCGATTTTAACGCGATAGCGTTAAAGAGCTCGTATCGCAGAAATACCGCCGTCGGCGTCGGCGCCGGCACCGTTGGTTGTGAGCGAAAAATCATCGTGTCCGTGACCGAAAAATCGAAAATGCTGCAAATAAAATAAATAATAAAAATGTTGGGTCCATGTGAGAATCGAACCCAGGCCGTCTGCGTGGCAAGCAGGTGTTCTGCCACACAGCCGCGCTTCTGCTTGGAGCTGCACTGAAAGTAACCTTCATGCTCCCCAAAAATACGCGTCCTGTATACAGGTGTCATAGTACGAGATGTAATATAGCAGTAATATAGCGTGGCACAAGCGTACATTGCCATCGGGCGTCACACCACGTGAATATCATAACGACTTGGTGGTTTAAAGACAGCCACCCATTACAAAAGGCACATACATTACTGCGCGTATTCCCTTAAGACCACGTAGTGGGTGCATCGCAGCTTCGAAAAAGGTTCTCGCGCATAATTGCTCCTGGTTTAAAGCATGCTACCCATTACATAAGGCACACACCTTAGTGCGCGCATTCTGTTAAACACTCGTAGTGTTCGAAGTGCGCACTAGGGGCAGGATATTGCTATCGCGTTCAACTCTTAAAGTCGAAGCTTAAGCGTGCCCCAATTTTTTTCTTTATATTGAAATAGGAAGCCTGTAGAAGACATGCCTGTCGTAAGGCATGTAGCAACGCTGAACCAATATTCTTCCAAACAATCAATTATAATAAAAGGATAAATAAATAAAAAATGTGGATGAGGATATGCCTATTCACACAGACTGGCAACACGTATATGATTTTGTAGTGGCAACACGTATATGATTAGCACAATTCCCTTCTTCATTGATAAAATCCAGTCACCCTTAATAGTGCACGCATATAAATATCCCTCTGCACTCTGTGATTATCTGTGTAGGTGACTCGGTTGGTATTCGAGCAAAAGATACATATCACCTCTGGGTGTGTACTTGATATACATGCAATTGCCATTTCTAATTGGAAGAAATGTTATGAAAGAAAAGTTATTGTGGAGGTGTTCCAGTGCATAAAACATCACATTTCTGAGAGCGCGGTAATACATTCAAATGCCACTACCAATTTAGTTTTATTAAGCCCAAAGCCTTTGATCATTCATCAAACGTGAAAAGTGAGCGTCTGCGTTGGCGCCAACGCGTGTCGAAAAAAATCACCACCATTTGATTGTCCCCATATGACGCCATCTTGACTTCGCTATCACGTGACATAAGGTGACGTCACGTGATGACGTCATCACCTGGCATCGCCGAACTCCTCCAGGGGGGGGATAAGAAAAACAAAGGGATTGCTTTCTCCTTCAAATCGTCATCGGGAAATGCACAATGAACATTGTGACATTTGGTTCAATCAAGTACACTTATTCATGTAACGAAAAGCTCAGTATCTCTCGTTTATATAATTATAATTTTCCAGTGAATAGGGACAAGAGAGACAAACACATAAACATAGGCGCTTTATTTCCATGTTTCGGAATTTAAAAAAAATGTTTTCATGATTTCATCAACTGGGTGATATTTGGTATAATTACTTGCCATCGGGCAATGCTAGCCCGTCATCGTTATCTTTTGTTTTCTCGCACCAACTCGCAGGCATGAAACGCATAGAATTTTTATATGCGTTTCTAGAGCAACAGCGAAGATAATGCCGCGCGCTTTGTATCACTCTGGAATGTGTTTTTGTCCTTGCCTCGTGAAATGACCATGATGCGTGCAATATAAAAGTGCGCGTCGACGACGACGAAATACGCAGTACCAGACGCCTGCTGCCCATCCTGAGTGAAAATATAGGTATTTTTTTCATATTTATTTCATTCTGTTCCATTTCCAACACTTATTGGTAAAGGACATTCGGCACTTCAACAGACTTTCATTCTCAGACCTTCGCAGAAAAAACATTTCCACCATTGCGTTTCAGACTGGACACCGCTGTCACAAAAAGAGTGTATATTATTAGGCCCTTTTCTCATCACTTCTCCTGTTCTTAGTTTGTGCATCTGTGTTCCATACTGAGCCTTTGAAAAGTTCTCGCCGTTTGCCGCTAGTTGTGGAGCGTCCGATGAACATTTGCAGAAGTGCGAACGCCTGTATGTCGCTAACCACAACCAAGCAACGTTATTCACGTTATTCTAGGCAACAAAACAAGTCCTGAAAATTAGCTTTTACGTGGAGCTGTCTGACCAGTGAAAAAAAAAATGAAAGCTCCACAATTCGGTTTCTCGCTGTTATGTGGCTCTTCCAATTAATTGCAATGAACAGCGAAAAGTATTCCTAGTGCAATCGCGCCCTCCTATACCCATTTATATCACATACAAACTTAGAAATATGATTTCGTTAGGTCAAGTTAGATATATGACGAGGGAAATAATTTTGGTCGAACCGCCGCACATATACATATAGCGAGGTTTTTGACCTGGCTAGTAGGCGTGGACCCACGATGTATTGCATCGCGATATAGCACAATGGACAGCGAGAGAGTGACTAAAGATGGCAAGCGATGCTTTCATTTGTCGCTGTGTGTTTTTTTTTTACTTTTTGTTCTCGTCCACTAAAATACATCATGACTCATAAGCAAGACGACCAGCTAAAATGTAACATAATATAAAATTAAGATGGCACACTCGCAGACAATAGACGATGTGCGTGTTGCGATATTTGCTATAATCGCATGCCCCCAGGCAATGACAGGCGGTAGTCGTTATCTTCTGCTTTCTCAAACTAACTGAAAGGCATCAAAGTAGAATTCTTTCTATGTTTTTAGTGCAACAGCATTGATAATGCCGCATGCCGCGTATTACTTTGGTATTTGTTTCCGTCATTGCCTAATGCAATGACCACGATGCGTGTTATAGGAAAGCGCTGGTTGACGCCGCCAAAATAAGTGCGCATTGCTAGAGGCCTGCTGTCCTTCCTTGCAGAAAATATAGGTATATTTTGTAGCGTTGGCTACACTTGCCTAGCCCGAGCCGATGTCGTTTTGATCATCATGAGCTGTGCTCCGCATGCGCGAGGATCAGTGATGTCACACAGCTGGCTCACCGCTCTCTGCGCTCTTCGCCACCGCGCTTTCTCCGCCATTGCGATCTCACGCGCTCTCCGTTAATGCGTCGCGCGGCTCGCCCCTAGTGTTCTGCGCGTTCGGGAGGAGTGGCATCGTAGCCGCGGCAGACACACTGGCGCCGGCGCGCGCGCCGACTCCGCCACCGCCGCGCGCGACTCGTCGCTGCTGGTCAGCGCATTCGAGAGGAGTGACGTCGAAGCCATGACAGAGACACTGGCTCCGGCGCACGCGCAGCTATTCGCCTTCGCTGTGCAGTCGGTGCATTCGCCGTCTCACACTGCGCTGGAGCCGCGTGATAGCACCTCTGACTGGTGTTCCTAGGTAGGTAACGCCATGGAAAAGGAAAGCGCAAATGCTGTTCAACGGCGCAGAAGAGGAAAGAAGCTTATCTCATCGGATCCCGAAGTAGTTGCCTGGCAATTAGCGGTTCAGCGTACGAAGAATGAACACAAGAAGGCTAATAATCCTAGACAATCTGGAAAGCTAACAATAACCAGCTGAACCTTTGCTAACGCTACGTATATCCTGACATAGCCTAGCTAAGCCACTGCAAATTTTTTTTTTCATATCTATCCCATTTCGTTCAATTCTCAACACTTCTGGCTAACAGATATTCGGCCCAACAACTACGTTCCATTCTCCGCACTACGCAGACAAACCATTTGCACCATTACGTCTCATACTTACGTTTCTTTAGTATTTATGTCTCAAGCGAACAAATGTAGGGATTTCAGCATGATCATTTTCAAAATGCGGTGGTTAGGCTAGCGGTATAAATTCTTGTTTTGTACTGAATAATGACGCAAGTTCCTTACCCACGCTTTTCAGTGATCCTTCCAGACATTTCTTTTGCAAAGCGCCACCTCTCGCAAGACACAGGAAAATGACTCCCGCGTATGGATATTTCGTTCTTGTGTTCCTTATAGGTAAGCTATCATACGCCATACTACTTTAAAATATATATCCCATAGGTCCAACAATCATTTCTTGGCATGCAACTGAAAGTTAAGTTCACACTATCCCAAATTTTCAGAAGAAGAAGCGGAAATATACTGCGTCGCCTTTGTTCACCTTTGACTAACATATTATCTTAATCGTTGAGGCTCACATATGTAAAATGTAGTTTTACAACACGTACAGAGAGGTATAGAAAGAATGAGTAAAAGAGAGATGAACGACAGAAAAAGATAGAAAGACAAAAAATCGGCAGATCCTTTGTACCGTGGGGATCGATGTTATGCGAAGCATGCGCGGGATGGTGACTGTGGCGTAATCTTTTATATTGAGCGAAACGTTACAGAATGACCCTAGAGAAATGTTGAAGTGGCATACGCATACTCATATGTTGAAGACTCGCATATGTATTATATAACCAGTTGTTTACACTCGCGTAACGCTGCCAACAGCAACATGGGTGTTACCAACACCAACATGGGTGTTACCAACACCAGACGCGGTAAGCTGATATGTAGTGCTTACATATTCTTCAATACTGGATAGCGCGAATCCGCACAGGACAAAGAAGGAGCAGAGATGCACAGGACCGGCGTTACTCGCAACTAAGTTTAATTTAGAAAGGGTTCCCTAGATATATGTCACGTTAAAGAATACCAGATGGTCAAAATTTCCGGAGCCCTTCGCTATGGTACCTCTCATTATCATATCGTGGTTTTGGGACATAAAACCCCAACAATTATTATTATTATCACTTTCCTTGCGTGTAAATGCGTGTGTTCGCCATTACTGTGTTCGTTGAGACTCTGTATCACCTGTGGCACATACTCGCATGACATGAACACTGTTATGCGGGTATGTGCCACACGTGATTGAGAGAAAGGATTTCATGACGTACGCGACAGGTATTTTGCGTTATTAATGTCATGATAAGTGAATCGGGCTCGTCATTCACTGACCCCTTGATATGCCAATTTTGGTATACTACAAGTTATGGGCACGACCAGGAGAGCACCGAGACGTAGGCGGCTATATAGATAGATAGATAGATAGATAGATAGATAGATAAATAGATAGATAGATAGATAGATAGATAGATAGATAGATAGATAGATAGATAGATAGATAGATAGATAGATAGATAGATAGATAGATAGATAGATAGATAGATAGATAGATAGATAGATAGATAGATAGATAGATAGAAACGGCCAAAGTGCTTGAGGTTCGCTAAGAAGTGCTTCGCAGTAATTATGTGGCAGATCCCACGCCTCGTGGGAATCGGTTTCATGCGCAGCAGTCGGCGAGTAATTAGCTCTGCTGTATTTTTCTTGCATTGAGCAAAGCGTTAGGAGGTGGATCGACGTGTTTTTGCAAGTGCAGTAGTTGTGTGCACATCATGGTCTTACCAGGAATGTCGACTACACTGGCTCAGTAAGGGTAACTTATGGTCTGATGTAATGTCAGCACACACGTTAGAGCACAGATATCACTATTAGCGAAAGGGGGTGCACTTTACGGTGCGATGATGTAAAAATCGTGCTTAACATTATCGTATTTTGCCAGGTTCGAACAACGCTTGAATATAGATTGCTTGAATCAGGGATACAAATGTAATATTTATCACGCTGCTATAAAAGAATAGCCAAAATTGGAACAACAATTGACGTTAGCCCGACATGACGCCTGAATCATAGGAGTACATATGTAATGTTTCCTGCGTTTGGTTTATAAAATTTGATAGTCAGCACTACAACCACAGTTGACGTTGCACCGATATTACTTCTGTATAGGCTGTTTTTCCATAGCAGCTTCAAGACCTGCCCTGGCTATGTGGTAGAATACCTGAGTGCCACGCAGAACACTTGGGTTCGATTCCTGTTGGGATCCTGAGTTTTATTCTTTGCGTTCGTCTTGGCGACGATGCCGATGTCCGCTTTTCTTAACGCTTTCGCATTTATATTAGCAATGTCTGTTCTCGCCGTTCCTGGGTAGGTAGAAACCGTCAACCACTTGAGGCGCATACCCATATACCACGGCCCATGGTATGCGGGTACGTGCCACACGGGCCTGGAGGGAAGTGTTCGACGACGTATGTGCCAGGATTTTCGGCAGGAGGACGTACGCGGCAGTCACATTCGTCAAACCAGCTTACCCTCCCGTACAAATTTTAGCCTGCACCAAGTTAAGGAAGCGGTGACGAGAGCACCGAGATGTAGGCGGCTAGATGGATAGATACGTAGATAGAAACCCTCAAAGTGCCTCAGGTTCGCTAAGAAATGCTTCGCATTTAAAACAAATAGACAAAGGCACCAATATATAGAAACAAACAGGGAAAAAAAGAGATAGAGGAAAGAGAGGGCAAGGGAGAAAGAGAGAGAAAGATGCAATGAAACAGAGAGAAAATATATGTATTGTGAGCCTAGGACTACCAGCGCTGCACAGCCAATGTCATCCACCCGAAACCATTCCTGCAGCCCACCATGCAATTTCGCAGCGTGTCCGAGTGTAAGAAAGAGATCGGGCGCGAGATCGGCTGGCGCAAAGGAGAGAACGACGAAGCTGGCAGAATAGAACAGCCGGGCTAGTGAACAGACGTTGTGTCTATTTCTCTGTCTCGTTCCTTTACAGTATATATATATATATATATATATATATATATATATATATATATATATATATATAGCAAGATAAAGCGAGAAATAGATAGAGGGAGCAAGAACAGAAAGAGCGGCGGAAAGACTGCAAAAGTGCAAAAGAGAGAGAAAGCGGAAATTAAAGAGAGACAAGCCAGGCGCCCAGTTACGCACTTCGTTCAGGCTTGGCGCCACTAGTGCGAAGCTGCCTTAATATATTTTTTATATTGCTTTGTGTGTTTTATTGACCCGGTAAATAACTGGTGCTCACTGTCTTTCAGGTTGCTTGTTTCCACTGCTGCTAGCTTAAGAGAGGAGGGGTAGCTGGCAGTACTTGCATTGCCCACCTGAACAAGCACGTCTATTTTAAAAAGAGGGCGCAGGTCGCTCAATTAACAGTTCGACCTAATGGGTTGGTGCATGCGTGGCAAGACCGAGCACTCTAGAACAAATATGCATTCAGAGATAAATATAGAGCCAGGGCTATATAGTAACTCACGAAAAGCCTTGCTGCGCCGTAGGTGCGTTTCTCTGCTATACACTATACTTTTCTGTCTTCGCAATTGCACTGGGAGTGCCCTGCTTACCACTGAGATGCTGCGCAACAACAGTACCTAAATGTTAGTGATTTCTGCTTTCATTTCGAAAATTCAAGTAGCTGTACGAATTAATCAGGTGCAAAGAGCACAGGGGCAGCCAATAGCGCGGTATGTGCAGTCGCGCGCATTACGATTTGAAAATGTTTTCCGTGCTCTCTTATTCCCTAAACCAATTTAGCATTTTCCATGGTAACTGTTCAGGCTTGGGACCTCTTCAGCCACGGGCACCATGTTGCTACTCATATTGAGCGCGATTGTACAACGCATCAATATTTTTCCCTGTAAGATGTAATGAAGTCACCGCAAGAGCCGATTGTGGCGGCGATGTTATCCGCCACCGCCGCCGCCATCCGTCGCAGCTATCGTGCACATTTACAATAATAACTAAATTTTCGAAGAAGGATGGAACGCAGGACTTCTGCTTGGCAGTCAGGTATTTCGTCACAGAGCCACGCTTACAGACGTGCGAGCTGCAGGTTGCAGACATAAAGGTGGTGAAGCGGATCGGAAGTGCGGGTGAGCGCACATGAGGAGCAGTGGCGCAGGTTATAGACGTCAGACTCTGCCCAGGCGGCGCTGCGAAAAACACCGCCACCAGCGCCCTCATCGTAGCCCTGGCACTAACTGGGTAGTGCAAAGAGAGCCGCCCGCAAGCGAATGTGCATATGCCGCAATATAACCTCCCTCTTTCGTTGGTGTCGAGGTGCGGTTTCCTGAAAATCGAGGACCTGGAAAGCTTCTTCCGCCAATCCACGCTTCAGAAACAAAGGAAGCTGATCAAAGCGAACTGCGAGTACAATGCAAAATAAGTTTTAGTTATTCCCGCGCGCTGCAACTCGCAAGTACAAGCGAGCATCACACGACACCGAGTTCGAGGCAAGCCCTCCGACATCCGTTCTCTAGAGCCTAAATGCGTTAAAATCGGGTATATACGTATGCCACAGCGATAAAGTACCTACATACACGATCAATTTACTTAGCTATGCATCTTACGATCAGTGGTACAAAACGTGGCTCATCAGGGGCGAATGGCTCCGGCGATTTTCGCCTTTTCAGTTGCATTCTCCCTTAATTCATCTCTCGCTTCCTGTGCATTGGAGTGTTTATTACGCATCCTCAAATGGTCTCTTGATGGTCGTCTTCCTTTGTATGTACTGCAAATGGGGATACGTGCGTGTCCACTTTCGCGGGGTACAACCAAAGGCAAAACCGTGGCCTCCGAGATAGCTACGGCAACCGCGGAGGACACGGGCGAAACAAACGTGAAGGGTATCACGACCAACATTCTGCGATTTACTTGTATGACACACGTGGTGTTAGCTAGTTAGAACCAGAACTCTGAGCCTTCAAAACGTACATACGTCCGCGATGCTGTGTTGTGACGACCAACTCGTCGCGGTGTGCGTATCACGCGTCTCCAGTCTGCCTCTAGCTGCTCACTTCGTGTTACACGACAAGCACCGCGGTCAGAGCCTCTGCTGAGTTTCATAGTCAAGGTTACCACGGTTTTGCATCAGGGCTACGCAAAACAACAGCAGAGCCACACATTCATGCTACCGGTTGTGGAGAACGCGGGTACTTCGCTTACCCAACACGCTCGCAACGGCCCGTATCCAACGCTCTCGCCTTTCTTCTTCCTACGACAACTATGGAAATCGGTAAAACTGAACGTTGTTATTCAGTCTTTTACGTCCGTGGCAATTCACAACGCAACAGTTCGTCTTTTGCGGAGTTTCTTCGTAGCGTGCGGAGGGCTCTCGTCTGCTGCTGTTTTCGCCGTCGTTCAAGCGAGTGATCCAGCAAGCACTTCACGACGGCTCGGTGGCGCGTCCGACTAGCGGAGAGCAATTCACAGCTCTCGTTCTGAGTGCTAAATGCGCAAACACACGCGATATTAAGCTCAATCGTTGTTTCGCACTCGCTAGTTGCACCTGGTCCCATAGCAAACTGTGCGAGAGAGTCGGTCTATGCACTACTCAATACTTCTCCGACAGGTGGCGCCACACATCTTGGAAACTCCAGAGTCTGACGTCTATAGGGCGGAGTCGGGCGCTGCTGAAGGCAATGTGCAGTCGCGCCGTGCTCACAGCTAGTTTTATGTCAGTATTGACGAGCTTGCATTCCATTACTTTGCACTGCATCACTGAGGCTTCACCTCAGCTCCGCTATCCCTTGATGTTTACGACGTTAAATCACTTAGTATCAAGAATGATGTTTCATATTCATCATCATAATAAGGTACCGCATCAACAAAGTGTCTAGCGTATTATTTTACAGGCACGTATTGGCTATAACATATAACATCTAGCCTAACATGGAACAAACATATTGAGTACATAACTAATCAAGGTAGCGTCTTCTTGGTAATTTGCGCCGTAACGTTTCTCGCGCTCAGTCGCCCTTAAAATTACTACTTTATAAAACATCGCTAAGGCCAAAGCTACAGCGTGCATTAGCTATATGGGACCCATATCACGACAACCTAACTCATTCCATCGAACTAATCCAAAATAACTCATGTCGTTTGATTCTTTGGAATTACAGCCGAATGGCAAGTGCATCCTGAATGAAATCACGTCTCGGTCTTGTGTCACTGGCTACACGCCGTAAAATTTCTCGTCTATCATTTTTTCATAAACTTTATCGCCATCCTACTCCACACCCGGAATTCATATCACGACCATATTACTTATCTCACCGCATTGATCATCAGCACAAGGTTAGAATTTGTGCTTGTAACACAACGTCCTTTTCAGAATCATTCATCCCTCGTACATTACGTGAATAGAATGACCTTTCGGCTGATATTGTATCTACTGCTAACAACGAGAAGTCTCGCAAAGCATTAGCTAACATTGTATAGTAACAATCACTTGTATGAACGAATGTTACCTGCCCGTTTATAGTTGGGACGTTAAACCCCAGATATTATTATTATTATTGCCCGTTTATATGGTGTATTATTATTGCTACATCTGTCAGTCTCATTATGCATTAAATTAAAAAAAGCCCCTACAGTCTTGTTTTCAACGTTGTATTTCACATGCCCAGCTAATACTGCATATTAAGCAAATAACACTCATTTTATTTCATTTTTTTTAATTTTATTTATTCCTTTTTCTTCATTTCCTCGTTGTACAGCATATTGACATACCCCGCTAGTGCTGTATGATTAACAAATATTGTATTAATCGCGGTTTACTGTTACCATTGTTATTAATTGCTCCTTTTCAAGTATTTCCCCTGTAACCCACTCCTCTCTGTAATGCCGTAAGGCTCTTAGGGTAAATAAATAAATAAATATCGCTACTTCGCAAAACGATGGATTACCGCGCAGTGGACACTTCGCAAATGTGCTTGCAGTAGGCGTCCTACGGGAATTTGAAAGAGGCTGTATGAAAGCCTCTTCTTCAGGCTTCACTGGCACTGTATTCCGTGTTCTACGCAGGCCTGGCGTTATTTTTTTTCAAGACATACCTCTGTTTTTATCTGTAATGTTTCCGTTACATCAAAACATTGGTGACTGCACACAAGGACACTGACAGCAGAACCACAATATAGAACGAAGAGAGGTTTCAGGTAGCTCGTCAGCCATTGACAGAAAAAAATGTCACAGTTTCGCCGCAAGGGCGAAGCAATGAATGCGATAGCACGAAAAGCGGCCCGTGATGGAGGCGCTGCAACTACCGTGCGTCCATCACTACCCGGCAGCTACTAGACAGTTTTAATTTCACGTACCTAGTGACTTCTCATACACAAACGTGAAAAGTACACGTACGTTAAGTGCACGACATCTGAAACGCTTTTAGCTACACGTACGCGACGCGCGGTGAGAGCTACCACGTAGATCAATCTGCTGAGAATCATGAACACTGCGGTAGCTTGTTCGAGCGCCCGCGCGAGCAGACAGCGGAAGGGCAAGGTTCTCCCTGCGGAAATATAAGAAGTGAGAGAGCTGGCCGACGCCTTTAAGTGCGCCCGCGCGCTCCTAGCGCCATCTCGCTGGTAATGAAGAAACGCTTAAAAGCGCCTCCGTCTCGGAGGGCTGCAAACAGTAAAGGGTGTGTATATAACGCTCGCCGTTAGGTACCTGAGCGATGTACGCTTTGTGGAGTAGTGCTTAGCGCACCGCGCTGCGACTTCACAGGTCGCTGTTTCGATTCAGCGCTTCGGAAGCATTCTTCTGATTTATTTTTCTTTGGGATATCGATGTATATATACATACTTATACATATACGCAGCATGAGGAAGGCGACGGCAAAAATCAGCCGAGACTGTCCATATAATTGCTATCGCAATAAAAGCTTTAGCGTTTTAATCTAAATTGACAGATATATTTTTATATTGTAATTATCACTCTTTTAGAACATTTACCAAACATTATTCACCCCATCAGATCTTATAAATGAAACTAGCGCCAATGGTAATAACTCAACGACAGATGGCGCAAATCAAAAGGGGATTAATGGGAGCGTAAAGAGCAGAATGAGCTGTGCAATGAACTAGGATAACTACACTATCTCTTAACTAAATTCAAGTACTATAAGAGCACTAAAAACAGAACACCTCGCATATTTAGATTAAAAAGTTTTCACAGCACATTCTGCTATCCGCAGGACGTATTTTTTCACCAAGACCGTGGGGTGGTTCTTGACCCTTTTAACACAACCACATTGCTCTATAGTAGGATCTTCTTTGGGCAAGAGCCTTAGATGCCTCTTCAAACGGGAAAATGCAGCGTCGGTAGGATTCGTCCCCACACGCCATGCGAAAAATCACCATCACGTGATGACATAACTATATGACGTCATCATGAGGTCGCAGATCGCAAAAGTGTGCGACGTAATAATGATACCAAACGGTGACGTCATCACATTACATCGTCGCTGGGTAAAAGGTGAGCCAATCCCGGAGGCATGCAAAACCAGGTCAGATGCAGAAAGGTTTCGGTGGTGGAGGGAGGGGGAGGACCATACATCGACTGTGAGGAGTATGGGTTTCGCCTTCGCGTCGTCTTAGGCGAATGCAATAGAGACCCTGTCACTTTTACCACACTCAAGAGCATCAGCCGTTAAAACAAACTGCTCAAATGATATAGCTTACTAAAACAAAGTGCCCACCTGTAGCGGAATTACTGAATTGGGGGCTTTCAGTTGCGGATTCGGATATGTTCGGACGTGGGACACATTTTTCACGAAAATGTTTTTTTGAAAGGCGGTGACATGCGCTAAGCAATCTCTGTAGGGAAGGGCGCTTGTCTTTACGATGAGCGAATGCAAAGCAGACGATAACGGTACAGACTACCGAGAACTGGCTACGCGGTTTTTTTTTTCGTCAATGACCACAATGGCTGTCATCTCCGTAGCAGAACGGAGAAAGCAAGTTAAACACCTTTATTTGGCATTCCTGAAAATATATTTTAGACAGCAGAAGGTTTCCGCAGGGTAATATATATGTATACTTGAGTTGGTGTAGGCTGATAGCCTACGCATGGTTGACTGCTATAGAGGCGCAACTGGGAATTCTGCAACCGCCAGAACACACGTTGCAGTCGGCGACCGGCCTTCTTCAGGGCACACATGCATATGACTGTGCATGTGAGCCCTGACGTCATATGCATGTGACAGCCATGTGCATGTGTGCCCTGACGAAGGCCGGTCCCCGGCCGCAGCGTTGGCAATAAAGCATCGTTTTTCGTTTGGTCGTCCACCTCACTTGAGCATCTGTAATTTTTCCGAATCCAGGAAGACCTTCTCTCTCTCTCTCTCTCTCTCTCTATATATATATATATATATATATATATATATGTGTGTGTGTGTGTGTGTGTGTGTGTGTGTGTGTGTGTGTGTGTGTGTGTGTGTGTGTGTTTGCGCGCCTGTATATACCCCGTCTATGCAAACCCGATACACCCTGTATTGTGCCGGAAATCTGGACTAATATGTAACTTTACAATGTACTGTGCCATTGCACAACCCCAATGGTCGAAGCCGTCTAAACCTATCTGCAATATTTAACGCACGGTTGTTACCCTCGAACGCCGCATTCCGCGACAAATGCGCCGAGTGAATCGACCCTGCCTCATTATCCTTGCCTGAATGCCCAACAGAAATACAAATCACACAATGCTTTTCTTATCTTTAGTAGAATGAGGCATATCACATCAGTTCCTTATATTTGAGAGGATTAAACAAGTTCAGAATTCAGCTGCGTACTCTCCGCCTAATTAAAACGACAAAGAAAGTATACTACGATTATATCGTATTTAAATATCGTCAAATGCTAGGGTTGTCAAATTACGGCTCTGTTCACGACCATTCAAAATATATTTTCAGCGATATGACGTCCCCTAAAGATTCGCTTTTATCGATCATCCATGGTCAACATCTACCCGAAACCCGCGAAATTCTTTCTTATGTACAAATTGCACGTTGTGACGACCATTTGCTCGACTGACTGTTTTTCTTTTCCAGTGACCATGTTCGCGGCAGAAGGAGAGGCGTGCGAACTTGCTAAAGAACTCGTGAACCAAGCCTGCAATATGATGGGGCGGGAGGAAGAAGCTGCCCTCAAGCAAGTTGAGTGAGCGACACCTCAACAGCGGTACCGGTCCGGTAGACTTCCGTATCCATGTGTGCTGAATAAATGATGGTGCGCTGAGTGTTATTAACTGTGGCATTTGTAAATATGGTTTTATAATGGCATACCGTTTGACGTGCCGCACTTCTCTGAGCCCTCACTACTGAGTGGAGTCGTGTAACCGGTGCATTCGGACCTCGACCAACAGTCAGTTGAATGGCTCTTAAATTTCAAATTGCACAGAAACTTGCGCGAATGGCAGTTTGCGCTAATATGGTATAGTATAAGAAAGTGAGAATGTGAGGGGTTCGAACTTTTTTCGCTGTCTCAAGATCCCTCGGAGTAATTGTGACATTCAGAGGCATGTAATGCGAGCCATATCCCGTATTTGAGGGTGCCGCTCAGTTATTGCGCAAAATTTATTGTTTCGAAGATACCTTGCTAAGCTCTTAAGTGGTGATCTGCGGATCCGCGTCCATTATGTATTGATTCTTCAATTCCTGGTGTCTTTTGAGCTTATTCAGTGGTCTCAAACGGCATGAGCTCTGTTACTATACAGCGTTACCGTGTGAATCAAAACTTTGCCATGCCTAGCTAGCCGTGCTCGCTGTGCAGCTGCTCGCTTTACCAGTCGCAGCGTCGGACATTTGAGCCTCATGTAGCCAAACTCCTACCAATGTTCGGTTTTGGAACGTTGGTTTTCTGAACGCTGAATTTGAATAATGTGTAAGGTTTCACTTACGAGAATTTAATATGATTTTGTGAAATGTAGTAGTGATGGTGTCCACTAATTCCGGGCCTCTAGCACTTTGCATTCATTGAAAAGGTGACTTCCGCGGCCGGGATTGAACACACGTCTTTGAGGACAGAATACTAAAACATTAGCGCAAAACGAGCACGGCGGACAAGTTGGAAGTTAGCGCCTGTCTTCGTCGTTTGTTTGTCCGCCGTGCTCGTTTTGCGCTAAAGTGTTAGTATTATAGAATACCAACTAGCCCGCTCTCATACCTTGTTTGAGGACAGAAGCTGAACACCGCAACTGCTGTACCTCAGCGACAGCTAAATAAAACGCTGACTTTCAGTCACGCTTCGTGGACGTTTCGTGGACGAATGTTCGCTATCCGCACTATCAATTTCTGAACATTCATTTCCCAACATTCTATGTTTAAACAACCTCTCAGAGATTCTCGGAGACTACATATTTTTGTGCACCTTTTATCTGGCACAGCTTTCTAGCTATCTTTTGAGCAGTGAGTTGAATATGCGCTCGGAAAACAAGGCCGCCTCGACCGTTTTGATCGATGGGTTCCACATATTTCATTAGAACAATTTCATTAGAACATATTTCATTGCTTCGCCACGAGGGCGAAGCAATGAATGCCGTAGCAAGAAATTGGAATCTCACACGAAGGACGACAAGCAGCTCGATACTTGCAGCGCGCCGCTGAAGTGCAAAGAAGGACGTGCGAAAAGAACGCACCGGTATACAGAGGCCAAGCGTGAACTAACAACTGTTGCCGCTGTTACGTCCTTGTGCTTGAGCAACGCGCTGCAGGTGCCGACAATGGAATATCAGGCGCTCTTAGATATTAAATGCGAATCATTTGGCAGAGAACCTTTCGAACTTTGAGCGCTTCTATCTATCTATCTATCTATCTATCTATCTATCTATCTATCTATCTATCTATCTATCTATCTATCTATCTATCTATCTATCTATCTATCTATCTACTATCTATCTATCTATCTACCTATCTATCTATCTATCTATCTATCTATCTATCTATCTATCTATCTATCTATCTATCTATCTATCTATCTATCTATCTATCTATCTATCTATCTATCTATCTATCTATCTATCTATCTATCTATCTATCTATCTATCTATCTATCTATCTAACGAGCCGCCTACATCTGGGTGCTCTCGCGATCGTCTCCGTAACTTGGTGCAGACGAAAATTAGCATGGAATGGTAACAGGGTCTGAAGATGTCTATCTTTGAAGACATGGAATACGTCGAAAATCCTGTAACGTACCTCGTCAAACCCTTTCCTCCAGAGAGGTATGGCACATAGCCGTTTACTATGGGCCATGGTATACGGGTATGCGCCACAGGTGCTTGGTTTTGTTGTGGGTGCGGAAGCCAGAGGGTCAAACCGCATGCCCCTATTGCATACCCAAGTAACCGGACAGCAGTCTGGCTGCCGGGGAACAACTAAAGGTCAGATACAGTGTGACTCGCACCTAGGTCGTTGCAGCGGCTTATGAACGCTTATGAGTGTTGACCCGACGAATGCAAGTGAACGAAAATCGGGATCGCAACAGGCATCGAACCCATCGAATTATGCGTGGCAGTAAGGTATTGTACAACACAGCCACGCCAGGTCTGCAAACTCCTTTGTAAAGCACCCTACGCAAGCGTAATGTTGATGCAAGGCCAATGGTGGCTGCTGGTGCTGGCTATGCAGTTTTATAACAAAGCAATAAGCGCTACATATCGTAGGAGTACAATATGTACTCCTACGATTCAGGCGTCATTCCAGGTTATTGTCTGTGGTTCCAGTGTTGGAACCGCTTTTATAGCAGTCTAATAAATATTACACTTTTTTCCTATGATTCAGCAAGCTATATTCCAAGCGTCGCTGCACCCCCAATAAATACGCTAACGAAGCTTATGCATGATATTCACATCATCGCGCCGTAAAGGGCACTTCTTTTCGATAAAACTGACGTATGTGCTTAATGTGAGTGCTGACGTTATGTCAGACCATAAGTTACCTATACACGCCAATGTCGTCGACATGCCTGGTAAGTTCACATCATCATCATCATCAGCCTGTCTACGCCCACTCCAGGGCAAAGGCCTCTCCCATGTTCCGCCAATCAACCCGGTCCTGTGCTTTCTGCTGCCACGTTATACCTACAAACTTCTTAATCTCATCTACCCACCTAATTTTCTGTGCAGACAACTACTACACACAGAAATATGTCGATCCACCACGTGCCACTTGATTCAAACAAAAAAAAATTCAACATTGAACTATTCGCTGACTGCTTCGCATTAAATCGATTCCCACAAGGTGGGGGATCTGCAATTTTTTTTTTCTTTTAAATTGCGGCGCGTGGAGAGATCCCTCTGAGTCTCGTGTCACATGGGGGCGTCTTGGGTAAGGTGTTGCCGGTGTTCTTTCTCTTTATTTGTTTCACATAACGAATGGATAGAAAGGGGCCACTTCGTCCTGCGCTTCTCAAGGGCACCTTTGAAGTCGAAAAATAATGTAGGAGCATTGCATGACAGAAAACACACTCGAACTCCTCCGATATCTGCGCACCACCAGCGGCGCGTGGTTGAGATACTGGAAGACAGTGCTGATTCTATGCCAGAGGAAGGCACAGGCTCGAGAACGCAAGAAAAAAAGCAGGTAGAAAAATTGGCCGCGTATCTGCGTGCTTCGCTGCAAATGTCGTCTAAAGACAAGAGAAGAGGCGCTGCGTGAGAAATGGACGCCATCTGGCAATACGTCGGGAAACATGAGGGCTGTTTTGCGGGCTGGTAGACCCGGCGCAGCAGCAGGCGAAGACCGGCGGTGACCAACGCGACCGGCGGGGATGCCAGCCAGCCCGAACACGCGGTATGGCGCTAAGCGCCGAAGCAGAAGAAACGTCCGCACTCAACGAGTACTCTCCACACACTCTTTTATTTACGCGTCGCCTGAGTAAAACAGGAATGCCAGATCGGCGCCCCATGGTATTTGTACAGTGCAATACTGAACAGAAACCGAAACACAACAATGAGCTTGTGCAGAGGGCACGGAGGAAGGCATGTTTCAGCGCAGTCGCATTTTCAGCTCAGCTTAAGAAACTAGGGTCTTTAGAATTACGTATGTATGCATTTTCTATTAAAGGAACACACGACCTAATACTTACCTAGTGATGTTGCGCCTCAGATAAGCGTAATGTTTGCTTTCTTATCAACAATGTACACAAGTATGAACCTAGTCAGCCGTTCAAGATGGCTGGCCAGTGGGCGAGTGGTTCAACTTTGGCCGGGTGGCTGAATCAAGTGACGCGCCGACAAACAGAAAGACAGAAAGACAGCCCGAAATTTCTGCGTTTAAGTTCCCCAAGAAAGACTATCGTCTTTAAAATTACACCGTCTCGCGCTCAAGCTAACCACCTCCCTGCTGCTTCGCATCCACACATGGTTCCCTTTAGAGAGAGGTGGTGTAATTTTTTCTTCTTCTTTATTTTTCTTCGTCCGTTATTATATATATATATATATATATATATATATATATATATATATATATATATATATATATATCCGGGACATGACGGCGATAGTGACGGGAAAACTCCGCCGAGAGTGTCCGTATAACTGATATCGCAATAAAAAATGAGCGCGACTAAATCACAAGACTGGTGGGCACCTAGCTGGTCCTGGTTTGGCTAGGCTGTTCTAAGTTTTGCTAATTGTGTTGCTAGGTCTCTTTATACGTGTATCCACACCCGTATAGTGTGCTAGAATAATTTCCTAGTGACGCGTCTGAGAAGGAGCGTGCATGCCCTTTTGTGTAGACGCCACGAGGGGCCGCCACTGCGCCTTTCGACCGGTCGCAAGCTCCACCGCTGCGTTTAACCTTGTCCTTCTCTGCGTTTGTAGGCCTTCCTTAAGTGCCGGGTTCTTTGACTTCTGCATGAAAAGTCCGCATTTACTAAAGTATAGTGTAAAGAAATGTTGCGAAAACCACATCAATATACTAGTTTCGACGACGTCGTCTGCTAGCGTAAATGCCGCAGACCGGTGGATTCATTGCAGTTCGGGACATCGCCTGCAGCAATATCTGTTCGCATTGTTTTATCATCCATTTGCACAAATCCAGCATACGAGCATCTCAGCCTATATTGCGTCTATTGCGCAATTAGTAGCCGAACATCACAAACTACACAAGTGCGCAGCGACGTATAGAAGGCGAACAATGAAAAACAATTGGCCGCGTATCTGCGTGCTTCGCTGGAAATGTCGTCGAAAGACGATAATCTTCTGCCGGCCGTACTACATGAATCCTCCTTCTCTATGTCAAATTGCCGCATCTCGCTCATGGCGTCGCATTTCCAGCGCAGCCCAGAAACACTAGCACTTCAAGCGCAGCCTAAGAAACACTAGGTTCTTTAGAATTAGGTATCTGTGTATTTTCTAGTAAAGGAACACACCACCTAAGGGTTACGTATTGATGTTGCACCTCAGAAATGCGTAACATTTGCTTTTTTAATCGACAATATTCACAAGTATGAACGGCGCTATCAGTTCGAAATGGCTGGGCGTTTAGCAGGTTGTTAAGCTTTGGCCAGGTGGCTGAATCGCGTGACAGAGAGACAAACAAAAAGAGAGGCATATAGACAGACAGACCAAATTTTCTGCGTTTAAGTCTTCCAAGAAAGACTATCGTCTTTAATAACAGCCTCGACGGAGGCATATTGATGGTGGTACACATTCTGTACTTTTTGTCGGTAACAGAAACGCAGCTAAACAAGACCATGCCGGCGTTCGCTTACCCCATTTCACGGCGTGCGATGAGACCACATGGAAGTATGCCACATGAAAGCGTCCGAGAAAAAAATCTCACCCCCATTTTTTTAACACGAAAGTGCTTTATGCCGCGGCCCACCAAGATTTCAGTGACGTATTTCCGTAACGGAAATGACGTTGGAAAAATTTACACGATCAGATGGCAAAGAAAAAAAGTTCCGCCAACGGATATCGAAGCCACGACCGCTCGGTCCGCAACAAGAGATTCCGGGCACGCTATCCACTACGCCACGGTCACAGACTCTAGAGGCTTTACGAACGCGCCTTTTATATCTACCATTCTACCGGTCGGCGGGGTGGTGTTGCCCTCTGGGAGCGGTAAAGTAAAGTAATTTGTCATTACTGTGGCCTTCGCGATTAAAACCTGCAACTCGTTGCACGCCCGTCCCATTCGGCGCGTTTTCAATAGAAGTTGAACCATGGCATCCGAGATTAGCCGGCGGTCATGGGTCGGAGGCCATGGTTCAACTTTGTCAATGCCTTAACACACCGTCAGGTGGCGATCTTGACCCAATCGTCGTAGGGAGCCTACATAAACGGCCGTTTTTAGGGTGGAGACATCTTAATAAGTACGTTCAAGAAACTCAGCCAAAACCAGCGAGCAATGGGGCACGCTGTTGCCAGCTTCCACGAAATTCAACATAGTTTTACGTGCGCCGCCATATTGGGACCAGCCGCCGCTCCCTCCAGCTACGCGAAGCACTCTTGCTCTCCACAAAGGTTGCCATGAATGGATTTACTCGTGATCTGCACGGTTAGCAGACTTGCTGTGTATTCAAAAGCCCTTTTTCAGGCGAAAGCCTTATTAGGCGAATGCCTTAGATGCATCCAACGCGAAATCTAACCGTCGTTGGCGTCCAGCGTCGGCGTCAGCACGAGCGATACATCAGTTAGCAATACCATGGTATGACACCAAAGTATGACGTCATCACGAGAATCACAATGACGTAACACGTATGATGATGTCGTCACACACTGTCGGTGGCGGTGTCAATACAAATGATTCAAGAAACCAGAATAAAGTTAGGCAGAGGTCACGTGCTGGATAGGTGAATGCGTGCGAGCCGACGGCGCATCGAAAGTCGCATGACCTGAACGTCAATCGATGTGATCAAGGAGCCGACCGTGTGACGTCGTCATGAAGTCAGAGAGCTCCGAAAATTGTGACGTGATCATAACGTTTCATGATGAGTTCATCACATGACCTCACATGATGACGTCATCACACGCTATCGTCGCTTGGTGAAACGTGTGCCCATCTCGGAGGTAATGCTTAACTACGAGAGTGGAAAATAAAAAGTTGCAATGCCTACGATCGCGGAGGCAATGCAAAAGCACGTTAGGTGCAGTAAGCTTCCGGGGTAAGGATCAATATATTCGACGGAATGAGAAGGCTTCCTGCTTCTTGTCATCTTAGGCAAAGGCATAAGGGGTCATATGCTGACATAATACTGAGGTTACGCTGACGCGAACTCGTGCAAGGGAGGCAACAGCTCAGACTAGCTACCGCGTCTCCGTACGGACGCGCGGACCCGTCCCGTTTGTACGCTTCCTACTCGCAATGCGTGGACACAGCAATGACAATTTCGTTATCTACGCAATCGTGAACACCGTGAAACACATATCACGTGTGCTGCAGCAAAAACTGAACGAATTTCGAGTACTCACAGAGCAAATACGAGACGCACTCTCCCAGCCGTCTCACATCACTTGAGCCAGCCAGAGTTGTCGTCGGCCAGGGCTCGCTGGGAAGCGGAACATTCGCACGCTCTTTCTGTTGTTATAGTGCCTAGAATATACTTACTAGTGTGCCGACCGCCGAGCTTTTCCAATGGGAGACGCTGGCATCGACGGTGATGCCTTTCGCCGGACGCCACGAAACGGCGACACTCTTATGGCTCATTCACACTGGGGAATCCGCCGGCCACAGCGACCGGAATTCGCGCGCCGCCGAAAGTCAACATTGTTCACACCGCTTAGCAACCGCACCGCCGAAACTAGGGCGTCTAGTTGTCATCGTCCCTTCGCGCGAAGGAACGCTGCCATCGACGCGCTCTGCGTTGTGTACGCGTTTCGTTATGGCGAAGCGCATAAACAGGAGCAGGGTCGTCGAACTGCTGGGCCTGCTGCAAAGCAACTTTCTGGCGATGTCTGACGAGGATAAACATGCATTCTCCGAACAAAAGAAACGACGCAAGCACTTGTGGTTGGTTCGTCCTGATTTGCAAGACGCGAGAAGCTTGGTCGAGCCGAGGTAATGCTACCTGTTTTGCGAGATCGCGATGATGTATTGCAAAGATGCTAATCGCGACAACACTTGGCAGCTGTCGAGAGCTACAGGATCATAGGAAAGACTTCGCTGTTGCTGCGGGCTTCGACGACTGCGATACCACAAGCGCGCCGCCATTTTTCGAATGTTCGACTCGCGTTCCGATTGGTTCGCAGTGAAGGAATCCGGCGGCAGCTGCCGCCGTTGTACGGCAAGACCTTGGACGCACGAACTATGCTCAGGCTGCCGTTATGCCCCCGACATTTCCACGCAGTACGCCACCAGCCGTGACGGAAGCAAGACCCCGTAAAAGCGATGTATGTTGCACAGCTGATCGGCGGCCCCTCTGCTACCACTGTGGCGAGGCAGGCCACCTTTATCGGGCATGACAGTATCGTCGGGTGGGACTACGTGACTTCCCAGTGAACGCACCTTGCCCTCGGAACGGTGAGCGCCCCTACGAAATTGAAGAATTCTTGACTTCGCGCTGTGCCTATCAGAATAGTCAGCAACGTTAATCACGGTTGACAGCACCAATGCGCAATCGGTCGCCGAGTCCGCGTCCTTCATCTGTGTTCCCGAGGCGTCGTTCACCAAACCCGCGACGGGAAAACTAGAACCCGCGACCTGCGGAGGCAAGGCAGCTAATTCTCAGAAAACTGAAGACCCTCCATCGCTAACCGGACCAGACGACGGCAGTGACGCAATAACGGATACGTGCAGTAATGGTGACGTTATCTCCGAACTGCAAGTCACCATCGACGACTACGAGGCTATTGCGTTAATCGACAACGGTGCAGACTGCTCAGTAATAGGTAGCCTGCTCGCAAAGAAGCTGAAGAAAGTGCTCATTCATTGGAGCGGACCTCAGATACGTACCGCCAGAGGGCACTTAGTCAACCCCGTAGGCCTGGGAGGAGCTGGCGAGGGTTCTGCTAGAGGACGGACGTGTTTTTCGTGGGCTCCGGAATGACAGCGTCAGATAAGTTTTTTTTTCATGATTCGAGCTTGTTTTTTTAGTTATATGAGTACATAAGCCACTAGATTGAAGCCTAATAGGGCTTACAATTTTGTACTGTTTCCTGTGTCACAGTCGCCTGTTTTTTTGTTATTTGTATGTTCGGCCACTACGTGGCTGAAAGGCACACATGTGCTTTGAAGTGTAGCATACTTGCGGAGTTTTGTGACACCATTTGACTTTAAGTGTATCTAATCCGCCGTGTGAACGATCTAGCCATGGTCAAAAAGACCGTAAAGTGTTCAGGGTGCGGAATGGGGTGGAAAATAGAGGTTTGTACGGATGAGAAGACAGAGGGAGCTGACGCCAAGTGTAAGCAATGCGAGTTAGAGGCGAAAATGGAAATAATGATGGCTGCCCAGAAGGAGCTCATGGTAAGAATCGCCGAGCTGGGGAATACGTTGGCGACAGAGCGGGAAAAAACGATGGCTATGGGGGAAAGGCTTAAGTCAGCCGAGGAGGGGTTAGCAAAGGTAGTCATGGTGAACAAGGAAGCAAGCGACTGCGGGGCATCGACCCCCACAGTGGTAGACGCAAAGGCGGAAACAGGTTTGGAAAAGACAGGTGCAAGGGTCACAGGACCCAGCTTCCGCGAAGTATTTTTGGGAAGGGGAGGGGACAAAACAGCTGTGGCACGCGCTAGTAACCGAGGCAGTGGCCAGGCGCGGGACAATCCAGCAGAAAATTCGGAGCACGTGATAATCGCCGGGGACTCGAATTTAGTTAGATGCGCAGAAGCAGTCAAGGGAAGGGTTAGAGGCGACAAACGAGTTTTAATAGGGAAGTTCCCGGGGCATGGGCTGGGATCAGTGATGAGACAAGCTAGCGCAAAACTCGCAAGTAAGGCTAATGGACGTAACCTCGTGATAATCGCGGGAGGTCTAAACGACGTCTTGAATGAAGAATCAGCCGAACTAGAGACCACATTGGCGAAAGGGGTCGATGACATGCGCGCCATTTCCCCTCAGGTGCAGACAGTGGTATGCACAATACCGGAAGTACCAGTGAGAAATATCAACTTGCAAAGAGCGGTTGTCGAGGCAAACAAAGAGATATGGCGAATTAGTCGAGAGAAGGGCTTCGAGGTTGTGGATATAAACAGGGAGGTGCACAGGTGGGGCGGTTTCCAAAGAGACAGAATTCACTTCGATAAGAGGCTTGGTCATGAGGTAGGCTTGTGACTGGCAGGACGCGCGGTAGCTTTTTAGGGGGGCACGCCGGCCCTTCGGTGCCCAGGGTAGCTTCTAATGAGGAAAACAACCAGGGGGACTCTTTGACAGGCAGTATAGCGAAAAACCAGAGAAAAGGTAAAAGAAGGGAGAAGGCGCGTGTTGAAATTAGTTACATAAACATGCAGGGTGGTAGAAAAAAGGCAAAATGGTTAGAGATTGAGGAGCAGTTAAACAAGGAACAAACAGGTGTTTATGCGGTTACAGAAACACACCTTAGAGACTTGGAAGAGCCACCACATATTGACAATTATATTTGGGAAGGATGTAACAGGATCACATCAGAAAGGAGAGGTGGGGGTGTTGGAATGCTAATGCATAGCAGAACAAAATTTGATAGAGTGAAACAAACGTGTTCAGAGCACATGTGGGTTTCGGGCACAGTAGGTGGAAGGAAAACGTGGCTAGGTGTAGCTTGCTTGCGGACGGGGAATAACGGCAGAGAAAAGAATCTGGAGATAGTGAAATGCATAAGCACCGATATTAAAGAATTTGGTCATGATGCCGAAATAATCCTTCTAGGGGACATGAACGCTCACATTCATGACCTTGACGGATATTCAGACAACAATGGCAAGTTATTGCTAGATCTCTGCGAGCAACATAGTCTTGAGATAGTTAACGTGGGGCCTAAGTGTGAGGGGCAGGTCACGTGGCAAGTCGGAAACAGGCAATCGAGCATTGATTATTGTCTCATGACAGAAGGAATATATGACAAACTTAGAGAGATGAGAATAGACGAGGAAGGCATTAACAGCTTGGGTAGTGATCATAAACGCATAATATTACAAATGGGATATAAAACTGAAAATAAGAACATAGAATCAAAGTTTGGCAGCTTGTATCTAAATGACAAACAAATAACAAATATAGCCGCAAGAGTCGAGGAAAAAGGCAAAATATAGCCACAAGAGTCGAGGAACTACCAGGCAAAGACTGGAAGTATAGTGAGCTGCTACGTGTAATCACGAAAGAAATGGAAAAAGAGAAGAAAACTATTTGTTGGAAAGAGAAAGCCAAAAAGTTGATGGAACAAAGAAATCCGGGAGGCGATCGAGAAGCGACGTGAGGCATCACCGGAGCACAGACAAGCAAAAAAGGAGAAGCGGCCACAGGACCAAGTCTACCATATATGGGAAATATATTTAGAGCAAAAATCTATTGTGCAGAAATTAGTCGAGGCAAAAATTAAAGGTGAAAGTGAACGCTGGATGACAGAGATTCGCTAAAAGAAGAAGCCCGCGCCTAGGATATTTTGGAGCCACCTAAAAGCGCTGGGTAGGAAGTCTGTCACAATGCAACAACATATGGTAGATGAAGGAGGAAATCAATTGGACGGGTATGAAGCGCTAGGTTACATCCGAAAAATAACAGCTGATTCGTTTAAAAAGTCGCCCAGGTGATTCCCCCGGTGAGTAAAAGTACGCAAAGGAGTGCAACCGACGAAGATGTAGTACTAGATAATTTCAATTGGAAGAAGGCCGAAGGAAAAATTCCTAAGCGCACTACTCCGGGCTTAGATGGGGTTCCCGTCAGCCTCATGAACGAACTCGGACATAACACTAAAGAAGCACTGCTGAAAGCCGTAGAAAAGTGCTTACAGGAGATGGAAACACCAGACAGTTGGCGAAAAAGTAGAATGAACTTGATATATAAAGGTAGGGGAGAAAAGGATAACATTCGCTCGTATAGACCGCTAACCATTACATCTGTGCTATACAGGTTGGCGATGCAGGCAGTAAAATTAAAAATAGAAGCGTGGGTAGAACAAAATGATACTTTGGGAGAACTTCAGAATGGATTTCGAATCGACAGGCGGCTAGACGATAATCTGTTTGTTCTTACCCAGTGTATAGAAATATCGAAAATAGAAAACAGGCCCTTATACGTAGCTTATCTAGATATTACCGGGGCGTATGACAACGTTAATCAGGAAATTTTGTGGGATATATTGAAAGAAGTGGGCATAGGTTACGACTGTATACAGCTTTTGAGGGAAATATACCAAGAAAATACCTTTGTATAGAATGGGAAGGAATAAGTAGCAAGGACAGCGTTGAAATTAGCAAGGGGCTGAGACAGGGATGTCCTTTGCCCCGCTGTTATTCATTCTATACATGGTGAGGATGGAAAAAGCGCTAGAAGGTAGCAACATTGGATTTAATTTGTCACAAAAACAGGTCGGCACGATGGTTGAGCAGAAGCTCCCAGGTCTATTTTATGCTGATGATATTGTCCTATTTGCGGACAGTCAAGATGATATGCAGTGACTGGCAGATATACGCGGAAGGGAATGTGAGGCTCTAGGACTGAGATTTAGTGCAACAAAATGTGGATTGATGGTATTCAATGATCACGAAGATCATGCGATCTTTATACAGGGCCAAAAAATACCGAGGGTAAGCGAGTACAAGTACCTCGGAGTATGGGTAAATGAGGGGGACAGATATATGGAGGTACAAGAGAAAGCATCGGTAGCAAAGGGAAAGAGGAATGCTGCAATTATGAAGCACAGAGCTTTATGGGGGTACAATAGGTACGAGGTGCTTCGAGGGCTGTGGAAGGGTGTGATGGTCCCGGGGCTTACATTTGGGAACTCAGTGGTGTGCATGAAGTCAGAGGTACAATCAGGAATGGATGTAAATCAAAGGACGGTGGGCCGCCTCGCGTTGGGTGCTCACGGGAAGACGACAAATGAGGCTGTAAAGGGTGATATGGGATGGACAGGCTTTGAAGTGAGGGAAGCTCAGAGCAAAATGAGATTCGTAGAGAGGCTGAGGAAAATGAAGAAGAGTAGATGGGCAAAGAAGGTTTTCAGGTATTTATATAGGAAAAGCGTTGACACGCAGAGGAGAAAAAGAACTAGGAGGCTCACCAGTAAATATACGGCTAGCAGTGCGGGCGATACGGCAACAAGGAGCATTAAGCGGAAGGTCAGAGAGGCGGAGAGGACTTCTGGGATGGCAGCGATGGAAAAGAAGCCGGCTCTGAGTAAATACCGAAAGGGAAAAAACGAAATAAGGAGGGAAATGTTTTATGACAATTCAAGGGGAAGCGCTTTACTGTTTGAAGCAAGGTCGGGCTGCCTAAGAACGCGTAGTTATAAAGCGAGATTCAGTAACGAAGAAGAACAATGTACATGCTGCGGGGGAACTAAGGAAACGATGGAACATGTGCTAATTGAATGTGGCGATATTCACCCAGGTATACGCGTGGGCACGAGTCTACATGAAGCCTTGGGTTTTAGGGACAACAATGGAAAGCTAAACACGTCCGCGATAGAAATATGTAAGAGGCGGTTAGAATATTGGTGGCAGAAAAGTAGAGATAAAGAACAAAAATAAATAGGTCATTCTGCCTTAGGAGGCAGAGAGATGGACAGTGAATTTATAATTTTTTTGATATAATAACATAATTTCATCAATGTAGATAAGCTATTAGGCCAACATGAAACAAGGAAGTTTTTTTTCTTCTTCGAGCCTGGTGGTAGACATGTCACCGCCCCGTTTTTAAGGGGACGCTCATAGCATCCATCCATCCATCCAGGATTGTGCACAGCGAGAATACGAATAAGGGGCCTCGTGTACGTCAGCAGCTTTATTGTTCTCCCCGAGTGTTCCCGCGAACTGATTCTAGGCATGGAGTTCTTGCAAGCAAACAGTGCAATCTTTGATTTTCAAAAATCTCAAATATCTTTTTCTACGGAGAATGCGGTCGCCATGTCTCCTACGAAGCAACCAATCGTTTCGCCTCTCCGTATTGTGGACGAAGGTGTGACCGTGCCGTCACGTAGCAGCGTGACAGTTGTTGTGGGAAGCGACGTTTTTCGTGACTATGCTGTACTAGCTGACGGCAATATCGGACTTCTACTCGAAAAAGGAATATGCGCAGCGACAGGTCTACTGAATCTGCGTGACGGATATACGGATGTGCTATTTACCAACTTTAGCAACGAGGTACAGCAAGTTGCAAGGGCAACAGCCACAGCATCCCTTGATGACTGCGAACAAGTCTCGGACGTTTGCACTATAGATAAAGCACCTCCAGCTTCCTGGACAGCACACCGTGTCCTTCAGTCAATAGACACTGACCAAGAGCTGTCATCCCCACAGAAAGCCCAGATTGTGGATTTAATCAAGGAATTCGCAGAGTGTTTTTCCACTTAGTCGAAAGTCAGACGTACTCCCGTCGCAAAGCACCGCATCGTATTCGAAGGACATGTTAGACCTGTATGTCAGCATCCATACCGAGTGGCTCCGAAAGAAAAGGAAGCGATAAATAAGCAAGTACAAGAGATGCTCGAGGACGACTCGATACATCCATCCAAAAGCCCGTGGGCTTTTGGATTGCTGTATCACGTCGTACTTGTCAAGAAAAAGGACAACACTGCGGTTCTGTGTTGATAACAGGAAACTGAACCTCGTCACGAAGCGGGATGTTTAACCACTTCCACGAGTCGACGATACCTTATATAAATTACGTAATGCTCACTCCTTTTCACCTTTGGATTTAAAAACCAGATACTAGCAAATCGCAGTGGACGAACGAGATCGTGCGAAGACGGCATTTGTGGCACCCGACGGACTCTACGAGTTCAAAGTACTTCCTTTTGGTCTGTGTTCTGCTCCCGCTACCTTTCAGAGGATGATGGACACTATGATGTCTGGACTCAAATGGCAGTCCTCCCTCGTCTATCTTGATGACGTAGTAGTTTTTTCAACTACCTTCGAGCAAAACTTCCCAAAGTCACGAGGCAAAAAAACATGAGACGCTTTCTGGTGCTTTGTGCTTACTACAGGCGCTTCGTTGAAAACTTCTCCAAGATCGCCGAACCACTGACACGGCTTACAAAGGAAGCAGCACCGTTAGTCTGGCAGAATGAGCAAGCAGATGCCTTCTCTGAGTTACGACGCCGTTTGCAGTCGCCTCCTGTACCTGCTCATTTTGATGAAGACGCCAAAACAAACATTGATACGGACGCCAGCAACGTTGGCCTCGGTGCTATTTTTATTCAGTGGCAGAACGGAAAAGAAAATGTTATCGTTTACGCAAGCCGCACTTTGTCGAAAGCTGAATCAATTTTTTCCGCTACAGAAAAAAAATGGCTCGCAGTTATATGGGCCATATGTAAGTTCCGGCCTTATTTATACGGAAGACCATTCCGAGCAATCAGCGACCATCATTCATTGTGTTTGCTGGCGAATCTGAAGGACCCTTCTGGAAGACTTGCTAGATGGAGCCTCCGTCTGCAGGAATATGACATAACCGCCCAGTCGAAAAATCCGACAAAGCGCCTTTGTTGGTCCGACAAAGATAGCTGTCGGCCCGACAATGGTAGAAGTCGGCCTGTCAAAGGTCACTGTCGGCCCGTCAAAGGTCACTGTTGGTCTGACAAAGGCACCGACAAAGGCACTTGTGGGTACAACAAGGGTCTCGTTTGCCGCCCTTCGAGACCGATAAGGCACCTGTCGGTACGACAAGGGTTATCTTTCCTGACCTCCGAGACCGACAAAGGTGCCTGTCGGTACAACAAGGGTATTGTTTCCCGACCTCCGACCCCGACACAGAGCTGTCGGTACGGATAAGATTCATGTCTGCGCACGACATACACCGATAACGTCGCTGTTTCGCGCCTAAAACATTCCACCAACACCTGACAACATGGCAAACGGCGACCGAGCGAGCGGTGTACAGTCGAGCGCGATTTGAAGCTTGTTATCGCACGAGCGTCGACCGGCCAAACGTTCCAGGGGCCTAGCGGCACATTGCGGAACAGTGAAATTTACATCAAGATTACACATTCTTCTCGCCATCTTTGGCTGTGCTACAACGCATATATATATATATATATATATATATATATATATATATATATATATATATATATATATATATATATATATATATATATATATATATATATATATATATATATATATATATATATATATATATATGCGTGTGTTGTGGCGGAACGAGCGTTTTCCTGCCTGCCAATGCATCTAGAAGAGTGAGTCTGTGCGGCAACTGCGCGCTCGATGCACCAAAACTGGCGTGCTGTGGTGGGTCTCCTTAGCCTAATTGTTCTGCAACGAAATCTACGGCGCAAATCCTAAATTCGTGTACACTAACCGAGTGGTTGCGGCCGTGGCACCCTGAAATTTCTGTGTACCGTGCAGCACACTCCCTCCCTGTTCGTGCACAGTCCCCCGCCCAGGCCTCCCTCGCAATCCGCTCTGCAGCGTTTTTTTTTTTCATTTTTTTGTTGTGTGTAGATTAGCGTGATTGATTGACAATAACACAAAATAAAGACATTTCCAATGACCTCTCCGCAAGTGGGGCAGTCTGTAAGAACAGGAGTGGACGGAAAGACCATCCTTCCATACCACTGTGAAGCCATGGCTTGTGGTCATCCAAAAAATTGTCGACTGATTTGAGATATCTGCTAGTCCTGGTGGAGACGTCATTAACACAGCTTTTTTAGAACATTATGCACTCATCCATCATTCATTCAATTTTTTTTATTCCCTACTACTGGAAGATCAGAAAGCGATTCCTGTCCACAAGTCCAGTGGCCAACCATTTACCACCCGGTCTCCCTAACTAGCACGTCATGTGAAATGCTCAAGTATAGATGTTATCTCAGCCAATAAAGTTTCTTGACTCCACCTCCGTTTCACCAGCCAGTATGATTTTTGTAAATTATTTTCTTGTGAAACTGAACTCCTTTCATTCACTCACGAATTGCACTTACATATTTTTCTTCAATGGTTGACTGCATTTTGTTCGTTTATTAGAAAGCATTTGATAAAGTATGTCACAAACGTCTTCTCTTAAAGGGATCTTGCAATGCTATTTCATATGTGCCTCCCTAGTCACCTAAGAGAGGGAGGGGTACAAAATCTGCTCCATACTTTGACTTCGTAGGGGGACAAGGGGCTGCGATGAACGGCAAAGGCGGGTTCTAATCACAGCGCACCTCTTACAGAGACGTACCGGGCGACTCTCCTCATGGTGGCCATTGTGCAGCGCACCTAGCGTCATTTTGCAATTGTTTTCAAGACTTCATATTTAGAAACGGAAATCCTTTTGTGTCTGAGGAATTATAAAGAGTGCTTTTATAATTTTCCCAGATAGGCCGAAACAATAGTGTGACCTATCTCGGTCTATGTGAATATATTATGTGCGGCTTGTCGCGTCAAACCAATCAAAACGCCCATCCCATGTCGTCACTCCCACGTGACGAAGCATCATTTCCGATCGCAAAAATAGTCGCTGTGTCACTCTAGTCGCAAACCAATGTGGTTTCTCCGTTGAAAAAAAAAATGTAAGAGCTTTGTTTTTGACGTTGCCACTTGTGCAACAATCTCGGTGCATTACACAGTTCGAGAAGAAGCGATGAAAACTACACAATTTACTTGTGTCGCAGGGCCTTTTTAAAACTCAGCAAATAAATATAGACACTCGTCTTTTCACCTTGCTTATTCAGTCTGTTGCATGCAATGGCATGACCTCTAGAAAGCCTGTTCATTCTGCTGCACCAGAAGTGTATGTTATAGGACCTTTGCTCCTCCTAATATACTACACTGGATTTTCAAATTGCGTTCTGGTATTCATCTCATTGCGGACAATTCACATTTCATGATATTAACAAAAATAATGATATTATGGCCTTAAAAATGACCTAGATGTTGTATCTGTTAGAACATGTGGCTGATAGAGCTAATTCCTAAGAAATGCAAAGCATTCGCTCAACTCGAACTGCCACTGCCCCTCCCTGTTATCTTTTCAATTGCATGTCATTTGAACCTGTCTACAGTTCACAATCTTGGCATTCACACTACCTCTGATCTTGACTTAACATTACACATAACTATTATTCTTAGCAATGCTAATCACATGCTAGGTTATCATCGCCGTAACATCTCTTCTGCCTCTTCCTCTCTCACGTTCATCATTTACAAAACTTGTCAGAAGTAAACTTGTATATGTGGCCGCTAAATGGCATCCAATATGCTTGCAAATTACTTAATTTAATGGAACTTGCTCCAAATAGTGCTGCCAGATTTATGACTAACAACTATAACCATGCAGCAAGTGTCATATCCATGAAAATTGTCTCGAATAACCATCAACTGCATCCCACCACAATATTTTCAGGCTATCATTGTTACATAAAATTTATTGCTGTATCCCACAGATCCAACATGATTTACTTTCCCCACCTTCGTTTACTCCTCCACACTTTGGTCATAATAATAAAGTTAGTATCGCCACATGCCGCAATAGAAGTATCTCCTGCTCATTGATCCCTCTGAGTTTGAAGGATTGGAACCACCTTCCTAGATCACTTGCATCTACACCAGGCATATTCAGTTTTTGTGAATCGACTAACATTGTGTAACTAAGAATCTGAAGTGTTGCTTTTTTGGTTCGCTTTAATACATTCCTATTCATGTCATATTTACTACACTATAGTTAAAAACAAGAAATAATGTCCCCTACGCTTTCGTTAGATTAATTACCTGTTGCTTTTATATCGTCCTGTCAAAGCAAGAAATGAGCCCCTAAAGCAATCACCCTTCTTTCATTAAAATGTTCAATTGTGTTTTTAACCACTCCCCTTTGAAATGCCCTCTGGTCTTGAGGGTATGAATAAATAAATAAATAATAAATAAATAAATAAATAAATAAATAAATAAATAAATAAATAAATAAATATGGATGCATAGATCTGAATGGGGCACACTTGATGGCGCTGCTTTGAAGACTGCACAAAATGCCACAGTGCAGCTAGATAACTGAAATCACAGTAGGCAGTCTGCTGCAGATGTCTATGTTGCAAGACCAAGAATCAACGCCTCTGTCACACGTGTGGAGCCCTAACTAGATATTGATTACAGCTGTACATATGCAAAAATGACCAGCTAAGATGGCTGTCTAAGAAGGCAAATGAATTTATGCAGTCGGGACTAACTCTTCAAGTGTGTAATCAGCAACAGAACCCTTTAGAGCGTTTTAACAAAGGTGATATATTTATTAAACGCATACTTGCTGTAGGCATAATGCTGTTTTGGCAGTAAAGTACTATATTTGTACGGCTACCTTGCTTACCTAAAATGAAACATATATCCCATTGAGCTAAATGCAAACCACTTGCTGAAGGCCTTGACTATTTGACAGAAAACGCCTAGTTTTTATTTATTTTCGGTAGAACAGCCCCCCTCACCAAAATTTCGGAAGAGGGTAGGAGGGCGGGACCCTGGGCACTGCCCTGGCTATGGGCCTGAGCATTGTGTGTGTTTCCTTTCTGTGTTTCCCTGTGGTTTTCTGCGCTGTTTTTTTAACAACAAAGGCATCATGAAACATTGTGTTAGAGGTAAACCAGTAAGTAACATCGGCGCATAACCAATGGAGAACAATTCTAGACTAGTGAAATCCTACTAGCAGAAAGACTGCAGAACAATGGTGAACTTTCACGCAGAGCTTCATGCTGCAGTACCTCACAGTAATTAATGCAGCGAGACCATCATGCAAGGCAGTTGCTGGCCTGGTGTTAGATAATGAGGATGAAGCAATTTTGGCACTTTAAGCTACAAACCAAGCTCAATCCACATACTTCTGAAAGCGAATGGAAAACAAATGCAGTTCCAAGTGGACATCATTGCAGCTATTGATGTCATCTGAGGTAGACATGCCAACATACAGCGAATATACAACTGTGCACAGCGGTCTGTGACCGACTGGTTATTCACTTCAAAAAATAAAAGCCCTCATATTGACAGGCTGGCTGCATCCTGCAGATAAGTGCCAAATGCCCCGAGACGTGCAAGTATACTTCACATAAAAAGATGAGCTCACAGTTGAGAACAACCTCATATTCACAAGATTGTGCCTAATTGTACAAATGTCGCTAAAAGGTGAAACTAATTTGAAGCAGCACTCATCGCATTTTGAAACTGAGAGCTATGATGAGCTTCCACACTAGAATGACACTGCAGCATTAGTGCTGCTACAAACCCAAATAGTCGATGCAAGGAAAGACAGGAAAATGAAGAGGCAAAACACAATGTTTCACCTATGATCAACAAGCGAATGATTTGCTGAGCCCAAGACACGACCACGGCGTGTCACAGTCAACCATCAAAATGAAGAGTATGGACAATAGGCACCATAAAAGAATTGGTGAGGTAATTGTAAGAAGTGTAAAGAGGAGAAAGCATCCTATTTGAACACTGAAGTAAATTACCTGACCAGCACAAGTGGGCTAAAGCAGACAGATACTGCTTTCAGATTTCAAAAAACGATACAGCTTCCATAGATGCTTGATAATTTCAACTGATATCGCTTGATAAGTTGAAGATTTATCTCCAAAGATGAAGGATTTTGCAAGGTGCAACCATGCTGTGGCCAGTTTCCGTCTCCTAAATCCTTTGCCTCCACTCTCTCTTGTACAACCCATCTCTTTATTTGTGAAGCTTGCTCGATCAATTAAGGTTGGTTGTATCTAGCTCCCTCAGGCTCATCGGGCTCCCAAACTTCTGAACACTCTACATTCTTACCTTCATATGGCACACCTATTCTTGTACATAAGCGCTTACATAGGCTCAGCTAGCCCCCATTAACAATACCCCAGGGTTATATTCCCACTAAATGCGACATAACAAAGTAGTTACCAAGTTTTCAGGATCAGAAGTCATATTAAACGGAGGCAAAAGTACAAATTGCCTTTAAGTTCTGCTATGCAGGCATATCAGCAGTCACCAGGGGGTGGAAATGATTCCAGCACCCCCAACTACAGCTTACTCACTGTGAAGAATCTGGTTAGTTACTTCCTCCCACTTTCTTCATTTAAAGCTTCCATATATGAAGTTGTTATATAAGGTAAAATCTGCCATTTTTTTCTTGTAAGAAATGTGCAGATGTTTCGCTCCATCTACATGCAACCACGGTGAGTATGTGCATGCTTGCTTTTGGCTGTGTATGAAACAAATATGCTTGAAGGAATTAAGCAAACATGACACGCGACAAGTGGCTGTGAAGGAGAAAGGGTTAGCCGTTTGCTTAGTTGAAATTGTGCACCGACTTGCCCAATTAGCTATTTCACTTCAGTTTACAAATCTGAATAGGGGTGTGCAGATAAAGAAGGGGTCCTAGTTTATTTAACCAATGACTCAAGCCAGGTTATGTTATCTGTGCTCTTTTTGTATATTTCATAGCTTTTTTGTAATAGAACTCGTCTGAAAGTCCCTGCTCATCCATGTCATTCTTTGTCCCTGTTAATTGTTACTTTTACATTGTACACCTTTGAAGCTGCGTCACTAACTAGCACTAACAGCCACCTTGTCTGGTTATGAATGTGATGACTGAACTGCTTGTGAACCTCAAGCAACATGCACATGTACATACCTGTCACACGGAAAATTTACACATACCCTGAAGCCTACACCTAAAAAATCTGAAACATGATACAGGCCAAGTCAATTAGAATGACTCTTGCGTAGCTACATCAGTGTAATTTTGAAATGGTACGTCTCAAAACAGCGTGCAACTTCAGAAAACAACACAGTGAAGGGTAAACATTTTGCAAAACCATCTAATGTAGGCTGCACTGATGAAACAAATCATGTAACCTAAAATAAAGGACAATAACACGAGGCTTCGCTTGCAGGTTTGGTACAAAAAGACATCCAAATTTGGTATCTATCATGAATACATTGTTCCTTTCCAAGTGAGAGAATAAGAAAAATAAATTTACCTTACAAAATGTAACAGAAAAAAAACATTGCAACTGCACACAAAGAATAATTATTTAATATAGACCAAATACTGCTTCACTCTCATTTACTTAGCATTCACCTCGGCCTCTCGAACTTTTCTGTAAGTGGCATATTGTACGTCAATTAAAGAAAAAGAAATATCTACAAACAACATTTTGTGGTACGTTTCACACTGCTGATTTTCTATGCTAGCATTGTTCAGGCTAGGACCACAAATATGGCACATGGTTAGGAAATTTATTCTAGGTGCCAGTGAACATGACGCAGTATGTAGGACTACATGCACTCGCCAGCAATTTTTATTATCTGCTTTTATAACCACCAGTTCTCGCAGCGCTAATTTCATCAGGGCCGTTCTCATGTACTGCGTGAGAACAGTCACCTCCACTTGACATAGCAATTGAAGCCCTAGCTTTCATGCTTATTGTGAACCCGTGCTTTGATTAGGTTCAGTTGCAAGGTAGACTGCATGCACTCCTACATGTAAAATGAATCAACACACTCTGCTTGAATTCCTGAGAATATTTTTGAAATTGAGGCTCTAATTCTTAAAAAAATGACAAGTAATTAATTCTTTATCAGCTTGTGGAACAGGCACATCTCTTTGATAGGGGAGACTGATGTTGCATAATGTCAGTGCATGGTGTGTGTCAAGACGTCTTCCTTTAATAAGGTCAGAATACTCCAAGTTATCATCAAAATAGGAGTGAAAGGCATGCAAGGAGAACCTTGGCACTTGCACCCAATAAATCATCATTATGGCTCATGAACCAGCAGACTGTCACTGAAGTCTGCAGCCAACTCGATGAATCGCCAGATCTTATTGCTGTGTAATCCTTATTTCTTATAGGCTTCTTCCCCAGAAAATCTGTCGATAAATTAACACCATGTTCTTCCTATAGGTACACACAGAAATCCACGGAACAAGTGTATACCTATGGCAAACCCACGCAACAAGAGTCCGTCGGAGGCTGCTCTCCTACAACTGTAGCAATATTTATTCGTAGGATACTTACGATACAGCATGCCCGTGCTCTCAAACATGAAAGCTAGTTGTGTGCGCACGCTAGAAAGCATCCAAGCTTAAGGTTTGCGCACATGATTGGGCCTGTCACACTGCGCACCAACCAATGGAACTATCGCCGAAGCTCGGGCTTGTCTTATAGATGTATATGGGCTCTGCGAGCCCCTTCGAGTCCATCTTCGCTTGCTGACCCGACACAGGCAACATCCCCTATCAGCACTCCCTGACACCCACCCAGACTGCTGTTATTCACGAGCTCTATCGCGGCACGAGAACATTATACCATCAAGATTCTCTCCAACATCTATTCCTTTGACACCTCCGTGGGTTGTGCCTAGACCGCTTGTTAGGCTTCAGATACCTGTGATTACGAAGTCCCTGGTACCATCTATCGGCCTAAAGCAACTTACCCTCCTGCACATTTATACAATGTATGGCGGTGCGGCACACGTCTACACTGATGGATCTACAACCTCACGTGCTTCCGCCGCAGCCTTTGTCATTCCGCAAATGACCGTCGCTTGAAGTTTCAAGTTGGATCACAAGACCACTTCAACTGCTGCGGAACTTGTTGCTATTCGGGAAGCAATACGATTCATTTCCGCAGAGCCCGCTCGAAGATGGACGATATTCTGTGATGCCAAAGCTGCTCTCCAAACCATCGATTGCATCATGACACAAGGCCCGTATCATACTTTATCGATAGAAATTGCTGAGCTTCTTGGCAATGCTATGAAAAATGGACATCATGCAGCATTCCAGTGGATACCTGCACACTGTTAGTCACCCGAATTGTGCCATTAAAAACCTATCACCCTGTTTTTCTTGCAGTAGATAACCGTGAGCCTGCGAAAAGTTCTGTATGATTTGCACCTTGATAGACAGTCCGTCATATTTCAAACCTGACAGGGATTTAAAAGAAGTTGCACGCGGAATCTCCTCTGAGGTTGGTAAAGTTATGCTTAAGCGTAGAATTATTTTTAAATTCTTGTATCTTCAGAATGCACACTACACTTCTTAGTCCTTCATACCCCTACGCCAACGGGTAGCCTTGGAGTTCGGAAAAAAGAGGCACTTGGTTACAGAGGCGCAGTGGTATCCACTAGTTTATCGATGGCACTCAGTAGCCATTGCTCGTATTCATTCGATACACCCGGGCCTGCTACCTGCATCTTACGTGCCGAGTGTCGTCAGCGGGAGCCTTGCTAACAAGCAAGCTCCCGCTGCCAGATGCGTTGCTAGATGCGCTACCAGGGGTGCATGCAGAGTGGCCTGAGTTTGGCGAAACTCGGCATCTTTCCAAGCTCTGGCGACACCCCCTTTTGAAGGAGCTAAAAATACATGAAGGTGAAAACCATCCCTCAGTGCGCGCTTCGTTCCATGGGTTACGATAGAATGCTGCGTCACGTCAAAGATGGTCGAGAAGACTGGGTGGTGGCCCCGCCACGGTGGTCTAGTGGTTATGGCGCTCGACTGCTGACCCGAAAGTCGCGGGATCGAATCCCGACCGCGGCGGCTGCTATTTCGATGGAGGCGAAAATGTTTGAGGCCTGTGTACTTAGCTTTAGGTGCACGTTAAAGAACCCCAGGTGGTCGAAATTTCCGGAGCCCTCCACTACGGCGTCTCTCATAATCATATCGTGGTTTTGGGACGTTAAACCCCAGATATTATTATTATTAGGACTGGGTGGTGTCTTCAAAAGAGAGGCACCTGCTTTCATTTGTTTTCGTTCAACTGAGTGCAGAAGGGCACCCATTCAAGAAAAGAGGTAGAAAATTATAAAGGGGTGAATCTAAAGTCCCTTAATATATAGAAAGTAGCGACCCTCTCCTCCATATCCTCTCAAAAGTGTCCAACCCTCCTCACCCAAGTGTCCAAACCTTATCTATATCCTCTCCCAAACGGCCACCGTGCGGGCGCCGGCCCTATAACCCGGCTCGCGCCATCTTCCTATCAAGAATGCTATGTCACGCTGATAATGCGCGCGTTTCCTGGGCGACGGCCCGTGAAGCGGGGAGGTGGAAGGCGGGAGAGGAGGTTTCTCGGCGTGGCGGCTCGGTTAAAAGAAAGACGGTACTTTCCCAAAAATATCTAGGGACTTTAGGGGAATCTGCATCTCAGCGCGCTCTGTGAAATGATGCGCTGCAGATAGCGAGAGTGCGTCGGCCAGGGTTGCCAATGGTGGCTACTTTTCGCCAAATTGGCGAATTTGAGAGGCCCGTGGCGACCTAAAATTATGGATGGCGACATGGCGAATTTTTGGCGATTTTCGCCTTAGGTCTCCACTGAGTTATGCATCCTAAGATGAGTGTCTTCCCAACGAATGAGCGGCAACATTCTCTGTATTTTTCTTTTGTGTAGACCCACGAGTAGTATGTGCATATTGCGCGTCATTCGGTATGTCCGTCATGTAACTCGTGTGTATCTCCTCAATTCATCTAGATGCAGGAGGTACTGGAAAGTCCCCCAGCGACATTCTAGCAAAATGTAAGTCATCGGACTGCCTAGCAAACCGCGATGGGGCAGTGTTTGACTATAAGCTATAATTTATATTTTTTTGTATAATAACATAGATTTAATCAATGTGGATAAGGTATTAGGCCAACATAAAACAAGGAAGGTTTTTTTTTTCTCGAGCCTGGTGGCAGACATGTCACCGCCCCGTTACAAAGGGGACGCTCATAGCATCCATCCATCCATCCATCCATTTATGGCTTTAGGTGCTTTAAGCTTCTCTAAAGTTTCGCTTCTGAAGGGGCTAGACGACGGGTTGGCCGCCTGTTCCGACCATTTGTTCCGCCAAAGCTCCAACTGTTTTGAATAGCTTGGTGACTTATTCATTGTTGCAGTACCCCCAATTCAGCTCGTAAAGCCTGTTTTGAAATAGAGGCGGATACGCGGCTATTCGTGCAATAAAAAGATATTTATTGAGGCATTTTCCACTGTTCTCGGTGAGCGTGTGCAATGAAAACAATTGCTATGTAACGTTTTACATTGTCTACCCGATCATTAATAACGCATCAGATTGACGGGTGTAGGTATAGCTCAGTTTAAGAAAGAGTCAGTGGCGTCCGGTATCATATTAGTTCACAATGAAAAGGTGTAATACTCACTAATGATCGGTTCCTGTAAGAATTCTGTCGTGTTACCTTCAATAAACCTTTTAATACTTCTAATTCATATAAGGGTACGTAAAGCTGTCTACAAACAACGCTTTCACGGTTTTCGCTCAAGGTTTACCACACTTTTACCTTTGAAACGAGCGGACAGGGATGGAAGGATATCATGAGCGTTTCATTCATTCACCCTTGCGCCACCACGCACATCTTGCGGCTAGTCGGCGAAGCAGCACTATGCACTCCCATGGTGAAGCGGGCGAAACGACTGGCATTTAGAAACGTCAACATAATTTCAGGGTCTTGGATGGTACTGTATTCTACGGGGCTATACGTGAGTGGAAACTTTTATTACTAGGTATACCGCACATATCTAGAATGGCGACTTCTCTGGCGACATTGGTAAAAAAATGGCGACTTTTGGCGACTTTTTGCTCTTCGTTTGGCGACATTTACTCGAAAGTCAGTGGCAACCCTGGCGTCGGCATATCCGGCTTACCCATCCCGATATTCTGATGCTCGCATTATTGCCGGTACGAGCGAAGCCGCGCTACTGCCATCACTAATCGCCAGGGGCAAAAGGGGTGGCATTCTTGGCCATGCAGAAAGCACATGCCTCCTAAGATTTCATCACGACGCGGGCAAACAAATGCATAAAGCATTGAAAGCGCCCTTGAGGAGCAGTGATGGTAGCAGCGCGGCGTCGCTCAAGCCGACGATAACGCGAGCATCAGACTATCGGGATGAGTAAGCCGGATATGCCGAAGCACCTTCGCTATCTTCACCGCATCTTGTGATAGAGCGCGGTGGTATGCAGTTTCGCCTCTTTAGGCCACAGCTCGCGTGCTCCGTTTTACTTTTGGGTCACCTGTACAGCGTGTATTGTTGTAGTTAGAGTTCTCATTTGCCGGCCACAAGTACGGCCAAATGAACAGTTTCATCTTGAAAACGCCGACTGCTTGCTTTGTGGACGTCACGACCACGTGACATCTGCTGAAGGTGCTGCTCGTTCATCTACCGGACGCCCCCGTGAAGCCGTGAACCCAGCCCACGTCGCGAAGAAGACACTGACACCGTCAGCGACAGTCGAGCCAGCCACAGTCTGAAAGGACTACCCCCCCCCCTCCCAATACTGACCCCTACCGGACAAGCCTAGAACCATGGCGACGAAGACAACAAGCACAATGACTGCCGCAGTTCCCCTGCAGCGAAAGTGATGCAGCCGCCCAGGGAGCCGCTGACATTCCTTGGTTCACCATGTGAAGACCCCGAGACCTGGCTGGAGTTATTTGAAAGGGTCTCGGCATTTAACAAATAAAGCTCTGACGACGACCTGCGCCACGTGTACTCTTACTTGGAAGACGCAGCAACAACCAGGTACGAGAATCGGGAGTCCACACTCCGTATCTGTGACCTCTTTCGCGGCAATCTTTGGCGACGTTCATGGGCGTTGTCCGAAAAGAAAGGGCCGCGGCCTTGTTGGAGACACGGGCGCAAAACCCGAACGAAAACGTGGCCATATTCACAGAAGAAATGAACCGACTTTTCAGCCACGCTGACCCCGACATGCTCGAAGAGAGGAAAGTCTGCTTTCCCATGCGAGAGGTCAAGCAAGAACTCTTCGCGCGGCAGATGCGTAACCCACCGAAGACCGTTCAAGATTTTTGACGGAAGCACAGCGATCGAGAAGACGCTGGAAATGCGTACGAGGCAGTACAACCGCCGCCCTTCCACGACGACCTACGTGGAGGTTCACGCGCTGCAATCTGATGACCTGCGGGACGCCATCAGAGCTATCGTGCGGGAGGAGCTGCTTAAATTATTGCCCTCCTCCGAGCCTCAAATGGACCCGATCGCCGACGTCGTACGCCAGGAAATCCAGCAACTTCTGGGAGAACCAGAACCAGCGCAGCCTGAGCCACAAGCAATGAGCTCCGCTGCTGCAGCCTGACGCAACGCCCCCACTACTCGTCCACGTCAAGACGCCGCGCCGCCGCAGCAGTTCCGCCGCCAGACGCCGCCACCACCACCGTTATGCCCCGCGCTAGGCGCCAAGGAATACCGACGTTTCGCGCGCCCCTGACAACCGGCTGCTCTGCTACCACTGCGGGGAGGCCGGCCACACGTACCGCTGCTGCCAGTGCCGACAGATGGGTCTACGCGGATTCGCCGTCAATGCGCCGCACCCGCAGTCAGGCGAACAGCCTCGCGACATCGACGACTATCTCAACGGAACAGAGTGGCAAGAACGACGACCTTCCCGCTCGCCGTCGCCCAACCGCTACATGTCACCGCACCGCCGGCAGCACACTGGCGCAAACCGGGACAGGTCGCCTAGCCCGTATCCGGTAAACTAAGGGCAGCAACCGAAGGAGGTGCGGTTGCTGTACGACGAAATGCGGAAGATCCTCCCAGGCCGCCGACGACGACAACGCCACGAGACCTGCAGAACACGAAGCGAAGCAGACGAAGCTATGCCGACGAAACCTCGTAAACCGAAGAAGACCTGACGACGCAGCATGGAAGCACCACAAGGAATCGACGCAGCCGTGATCCGACGCGACGACCGAACCGCGACGCAAGGCGACGGACTACCGACTTCGACGTTTTTATCGACGGCCACAATGTCACCGCCCTCGTCGACACTGGGCCGACTATTCCGTCGTCAGTGGGCCATTCGCCAGCAAGCTCAAGAAAGTAAAGACCGCTTGGAGTGGACACGAAATTCGGACAACTGGATGCCACCTGATAACGCCGATGGGTGTCTGCGCGGCGAGAATCACCATCAATAACCGGACTTATCCTGCGAGCTTTCAAATCCTACAAAACTGCTCCAGGGATGTGATTCTCGAAATGGACTTCCTAAGTGATCACGGCGCCGTCATCGACCTGAGGGCTGAGTTGATAACACTAACTTCAGGCAAAGCGCTCCCGCGCGTTGTCTGTAGAGCAGGTGACCGTCCCGCTGCGCTCCAGCGTCATTATTTCCGTCGGCACCGAAAAACCTGCGAACCTTGAAGGCGTCATCGAGGGCGATCAGCACCGACTCCTGAGCCGTAAAATTTGCGTCGCAAGAGGTATAGCCGAGCTGCGTGAAGGTAAAGCAAAGGTAGTGCTGACAAACTTAAGCCACGAATATAAGCACCTCAACATTGGTACGACGGTCGCCTACATCGACAAATGGTGGCTGCTAGCAATGCTTTCGCCCACTTCGATGCTGCCGAACCTGCTTCGACGAATCGAGGTCCCGAACAAGATGTCGACGTCAACCCGAGCCTTCTGAAGGTCAAGCAAGACCAGCTAAAACCCTGCTCCGGTAATAGGACTGCTTTTAATCGTCGTCATGACTTCGGCAGACACTGGTCGCAAGACATCGCATCATAATAGAAGAATGTACCAGGCCACTTCGTCAGAGCCCGTACAGAGTTTCGATGCGAGAACGTGAGGACATAAAGAAGCAAGTCGATGAAATGCTACTCGACGACATCATCCACGCTTCGAACAGTCCGTGGGCGTCGCCTGTGGTGTTAGGGAAGAAGAAGGATGGGAGCCTACGTTTCTGTGTTGGTTATGGTCGCCTTAACAAAATCACCAAAAAGGACGTGTACCCTCTCCCACGTTTAGACGACGCCCTAGATTGACTCCACAACGCGAAGTGTTTTTCTTCGATAGACCTCACGACCGGCCAACGAGTCATGTATACAGTATTAGCTGGCTTGGAGTGGCATTGTTTACTTGGACGACGTGGTGGAGGCCAACTATTCCTCAACAGAAAAGGAGTGCCTTGCCATCATCTGTTCTACGTCAAAGTTTCGCCCCTACCTCTACGGCAGGCCCTTCAAAGTTGTGAGCGACCATCCGCCTCGTGTTGGCTGGCTAACTTGAAGGACCATTCAGGTCACCTGGCACGGTGGAGCCTAAGACTTTAAGAATTCGACATAACCGTCGTTTTCAAGTCCGGAAGAAACACTCCGACGCTGACTGCCTGTCTCGCGCCCCCGTCAACCCACCATCGCAGGACGACCAGGAGGATGACTGTTTCTTGGGAACCATAAGTGCCGATGACATCGCCGAACAACGGCGAGCGGACCCAGAACTCAGGAGCCTCGTGGAATATATCAGGGGCAAGACCGCCGTTGTTCCGAAGGTATTCAAGCGAAGACTGGCGTCGTTTTTCTTGCGAAATGGTGTTCTCCTGAAGAAGAGCTTCTCACCACTTCTAGCCAACTACCTTCTCGTGGTGCCCTCAGCATTACGACCAGAAGTCCTCCAGGTCCTACACGACGATCCGACGGCTGGACACCTCGGTGTTTCCCGCACGCTCGCAAGAATACAAGAAATGTACCATTGGCCGCGCCTTGTCGCCGACATCGCTCGCTACGTAAGGACATGCCAAGACTGTCAGCGACGCAGTACACGACCGACAAGACCAGCAGGCTTTCTTCAGCCAATCGAACGTCCTCGCCGACCATTCCAGCTAATCGGTATGGACCTACTGGGGCATTTCCCTACGTCGACTTCCGGAAATAAATAGATCGTCGTGGCTACTGCTTTTTTTCTACAATCCCCCATCTGCATTTCACAGATGGCAAATAAACGTATTATTAATATTATTATTATTATTATTATTATTATTATTATTATTATTATTATTATTATTATTATTATTATTATTATTATTATTATTATACTGACTACCTCACGCGCTACGCCGAAACAAATGCTCTGCCCAAAGGCAGTGCCGTCGAGATAGCCAAGTTTTTTTGTTGAGAACATCGTCCTTCGTCATGGCGCCCCAGAGGTACTTATCACCGATAGAGGTACGGCGTTTACTGTTTACCTAACTAAGGTGATCCTGAGGTGCAGCCAGACAAGCCACCGCCGGACGACCGCCTACCACCCACAGACGAACGGCCTGACCGAGTGTCTAAACAAGACCATTGCTTGCACGCTGGCCATGTACGTCGACGTCGAACACAAGACGTGGTACACCATCCTTCCGTATGTGACCTTCGCGTGCAACACGGCCGTACAAGAAACAACGCAGAGGAAGCCATACAAGTTGGTCTACGGACGGAGTCCGGCGACGACGCTCGACGCCATGTTACCAAACGTGACCACCTACCTACAGCGCGCCGAAGAAGCACGACAGCTCGCCCGCCTACGGATCAAGAACCAGCAGACTGACAGCCATCGCTACAACCTTCGACGACGCCTCATGGAATACCAACCCGGGAACCGTGTATGGGTATGGACGCCAATACGCCGAAGGGGACATAGTGAGAAGCAGGGGCGTAGCCAGAAATTTTTTTCGGGGGGGTTCAACCATACTTTACGTATGTTCGTGCGTGCGTTTGTATGTGTGCGTGTCTATATACGCAAGCAAAACTGAAAAATTTCGGGGGGGGTTTGAACCCCCCAACCCCCCCTTGGCTACGCCCCTGGGAGAAGCTTCTTCGAAGATAGTTCGGACCGTGCAGTGTACATCGACGCCTCGGCGCACTCGACTACGAGGTTGTCCCTGACGGCATTGCGAGCACTCAGCAGCGCCGTGCGCGACCTGAAGTCGTCCATATCGTACGTCTTAAGCCATTATACGCGCGATAGTGAATCTGAAGACTGTACTTTTGCTTTATTACTGTACTTTCTTGCTTGTGCTTCGTTTCCCATCCGCGCTCTCAAGACGCGATGCAACTTTAGTGTGCCGCACGTGGTTGGGCGTGGCATTTACAAATGCGTATTCGTGTCTCAATGGAATGGCCAGCAGTGCCGTTGGCGTCTGCGAGGAGACGCTTGAACACATTCTGTGCAACTTCCCATCATATCAAGCTCAACGACGTAGTATGGAAGTCAAGCTCCGTCACCTGGACTCAAGACCACTGACAAAAAAGAAGATCTTGGGACCATGGCCTACGGTCTCGCATATGCGCAAGGCTACGAAAGCCCTCCTGTGCTTTTTGAGGACCACCGGACGTCACGAGCGCCTGTGAACTAACAGCGCGAATTCATGTTGTGTAGTTTCACGCTGTTCATCCATCTCTTCCTTACTCATCTTGTTTCCTCTCTGCCCTTTCCTTTCTATTATTGCCCCTCTCCCCCAGCCCAAGTTTAGGGTAGCCAACCTAGCCAAAGCTTGGTTACCCTCCCTCCCTTTCCTCTTCGTTTTTCTCTCTCTCTCTCCTTGATTACTCTTGTTATATATTGTTGCGTGCATGCCCCCCCCCCCCCCACCCCGTGTTCTGTTTTAAGCATCGGGTCGATAATTATTCAGAGGGAGCATTTTCACGTGCGTTTCTTTATCACTTTTGCTGTATTCGGCTTTCGCCCAGAAAGATTGTCAGCAACGCTCCGCGCAAACCGCGCCTCATTGTTTCAGTAGCTTTCCGATTACTATAGATCGTTTTGTTAAGATAGCGAGCAAACATGAAGACTCCAGCTTATTCTAGAACTTGCGCGAAAACGAGCGATAACGCTGGAATATTCGACGGCATATGTATAAATGACGACGCGCTTCACCACTTGTCACTTTTTCGACGGACGACGCCCTGTTCGCCGCTATCAGCGTACAGCGTGTATTGCTGTAGTTCGAGTTCTCATTTCCCGGCCACAAGTTTGGCCAAATAAACAGTTTCATCTTGAAAACGCCGAATGATGTCTTCTTCGACGTCACGACCATCTGACAGTATTATGGTGCTTCTATGATCATCGTTATTAATATATTTACATGCAGTAATGCACAATTGCATTTCCTCAAAGTCTTTAATAATGCGTCTTGCGCCAGCTAATGCCGCCATTTGCCTACAACTGCTTTGACTGCACTTTTCGGTTGAACTGCTAAAAGGTTCACTTTAAATGGAAAGCAGTTCTCAGCGAACATCCGCAAACTTGAACGTATCTAAGTGGATATCAATTCGGCTCTCATGGCAGTTTCGCTGACACGTATACCAAATTTGGTACGGCATGACAGTGACGATACAAAAAACGTAAATGGCAAGTCGTACCAGAAAATTATGATATGCATGTCGCGAGCGACATGACTTAGATGCCACGGCCTTTGTGCTCTCGCGACTATATCATTAACTGTGTATATCAAGATTCGTATGGAGATTCGACTGGTCGTAACGCGCATATTATGACATCAATGTCATGCGCGGCCCGATTTAGATAACCTGGTGTTGGGACACTCGGGGCCGTATTGATAAAGCAATATACACAAAAATTGATACGGTGTGCCATGAGTGTATGCACACGTAAATGACAGGTCCTAACATACAAATTATGATACACATGTCGTGTATGCCATGACTTATGTGCCAGCGCTCGAGGCCGCTTCGCTTGCTCGATAGATATCAAAATTGTAAAGGCGTGACACGAGTGTATGACCAACACAAATGACTCCAGCACGCATTGCATCATACCGAATTATACACATTGAAATACTCTTTTCAAAAAATATAACCTGGAGAGCAAGAAAATTTATATGTAATGCAAAACAACTTGAAAATATGTATTTTTTTGTTTTCAGCTGAGAGACACAGAAAACACTATATGGTCGCAAATGGCACCAGCAAGCCTTTCCTGGTGACGACCTCATCCACCAATGCAATTACAGCGGCGACAGCCGCCAGTGGCAACTAGTAGTACCCCGCAGTCTGCGTTCTGACATATGCGAGTTGTTCCACTCATATCTGCAGTGTGCGCACTCTGGGGTATCGAAAACATACCACCGCATTCGCCAACGGTACTTTTGGCCAGGGATGTACCGCTACGTGCAGAAGTTCGTTCATTCCTACGTCGATTTTCAGCTCCTCAAAACTTCTACGCACCTGTCGCAGGCAGGTCAGGGGTTTCTACCTTGCCCTGACCGGCCATTCCGGCGCATTGGCATCGATTTGTATTGCCCACTTCGTCTGACGTCCGCTGGCAACCGCTGGGCCGTGGTCGCTGTAGACCACCTCACGCGACACGCCGAAACTGTCGCCCTACCAGCGGCTACAGCACGCGATGTGGCCTTCTTCCTGCTCTACCGATTCACGGCCCACCGATTCACGGCCTACGTCACGGCCCACCTCAGGAGGTCCTCAGTGATTGAGCCGTGTCTTCTTGTCGGAAGTCGTCGAAGCCATTCTCAAAGAGTGCAACGTTCTTCACAGCAAAACTACTGCTTACCATCCGCAGACGAATGGCCTCGCCGAACGCTCTAACCGTACGCTCGGCGACATGCTCTCCATGTACGTCGCCGCCGATCACACCAATTGGGATGCCATTCTGCCCTTCACCACCTGCGCCTACAATACTGCCCCTCAGAGCACTACTGGTTTTTCCCCTTTTTCTTATTGTATGGCAGGCACCACTCGCACACAATCGACGCAATCCTTCCAGAGAAGCCGTATCGATCTGAGTGGGCACCTGTTTATGCCACAGCGAGACTTGCTGAAGTGTCGCAATCTTGCCAAGACCTTCACTACACATGGCCAAGAGCGACAGATGAGCATTAGAGCTGACAAATCTACTTCTGAGCCCATGTTCCTCCTTCGAGCGCTCGTGTGGCTCTCGATCCCTACCACTGCAACAAGCCTCTCTTCAAAGCTACTGCCCAAAATACGAAGACTCCTACCGTGTCGAATAACGCACATCCCCTGTAATCTACCTGATCGAACCCATCGATTCTTCATCGGACATGCGCCGTTGAGGGTGCGACATTGTCAACGTGCAACGCCTCAAGCCCTCCCATGACCCGCTCATTGTGACAAGTTGTTAGGCCGCCAGCCGGCTCCCTTTTCCTACCCGAGGTAATTGTAGGGAAGCCTTGGAAATGCGCAGTGGGTCGTCCTCTCCAGCACCTTCTAGTGGGTCGCCCTATTCGGATCCTTTCGGAGAGAACGCAGCTCGTGCAGAGGGTCGGTCCCCGCCTTGAGTGTCGCTGTCATCCATCGTCGCCGAGTGCCCACCAATAAACGTCTTTGCAATTTATGTATTTTACAACGTCATGCCCGTCATGCAAGTACGTGAGTGGAGCCGTGGTGGACGTCGGCACAAAACACTTTCGCGTTAAAATAATACACGCTCTACACAATGTTGCTATTAGCATAGAGAAAAAAAACTGAAACGAGGTTCTGCTTCATTGCTCGTGCCATGTGGTGAATCATTTCTTCGTTTTTGTGAGACACAGATTAACGCGTGCGATTTTCGCACAACTTTATTTTATTTTTACAAGAAAAGCCTGCTGGCGCTCCAAATAGATGAATGCTCGGGATGTAAACAATACCTGTATCAATCAGAAGTCCATTTAACTTCGCCAGTTCATCTGGCGTCACCTCTTTCCATGACTCCCCTCTGTCCGCTTTGGTTGGTGTTCTAGAATCTGCATCCAAGAATATTTTTTTGTGTTTTTGAAGCCATTTTGATCACCACCGCCGTGAAGAAAAAAAAAGGAAAACGAAATCACGCGCGGTCGTAAAACGTCTCGCATCGTTCCCTAGTCCGGGGCCCAGATGTGCTCCAGGCGGCCTTCTTGGCTCTGCAGCCGGCGCCAGAACACTGCGTCCGAGCAAGGTGTAGACGTTGCACGAAACCAGAGTAGCTATAAGATTGTGCACGAAGGTGAGGAGTTGCTGAAACGCGGCGGAGCAAACCACGTGACGCCCTAAACGAAACCAACCCGTGAACGGCTGCGAATGTCCTAAGCTTATGTAAAACATCGTCGCTCTCAGAGCTTGATGCTGAGGTGCTGTCGTCGTCGGACTCAAAGGTCGTTTGCTCGTCACTCAAAGTAGGTGTGGTTGAAAGATAGTTTCTAGCGGCGCGTGTTTCTCGACGACGCCATGTGAGCGAGTTGCTTAACCGCAGGCGGCCCTCTGTCGGAGTTAATAGGAGAAACAGTGCTCAAGCTGCTGGGAACTGTCTGAAAAGGCCACCTCCACGCAATATATATGCGGCGGATCTTTGTAAATCAGTTTCGGTAGTCAAAATAATCCCTGACTCCAAACAACAGCTCTCTAGGGAATACTTTGCATTAACTTCGGGCAGTTATTAAGCTGTCACCTTAATTTGGTATTTGACTAGCAAAAGGTCAATTGATTACGGAACTTTCATGGTAAAAAAGCATAACCACGAGCGGCAAGAATTTCTCTGTGCGTGTGTGATTTTCCCAATCACACACGCACATTGGTTCGCGCAAAGGTCCGTGAAAAATCGCTATTTTGAAGAAGCGGGTAATTTCAAACTGACCCTGAAAGCGAATTGGCTGGACTAACCACTACGAGGTGCTAGGTGCGCCAGAAACAAATCCAACGTGCTTATATTGACGATTTAAAGCATTCATCACCAGTGAGATATTTGAATATGTGTGGTAAGGAAAGAGTAAAGACAGCCAGTCGTATGGAAAAGAAAATGCAGTGTATGGATTTGTTAGCATCTAAACGATGGTCAGCATTTTCCCAGACAACAGACCCCCACAAGCCCCTTTCTCAGATCTAGAGAAGGGTGCGTGGTTTGGATTGCCTTCCTTGACAGTGATCGCGCTCTTTCAAAAGTGGCAAAACATTGATGGCTCAGAAGACAGCGAGCTGATAACCGGCCAAGCGGTTCATACACATCATCTGGCCAGACGTGACCTTCCTCATTCTCGTGATTGCCGAATGGACATTCTTTTTACGATGGAGGAGCTTGAGGCAACACTGCCTCTATGCAGGCATCCTTCATCTCCGGGGCCAGATGACACATCATACCGAGCCTTGTGCAATCTTGGTGGGGCTGCGCGGAGAGAACTTCTACGACTCTACAAGAAATCCTGACAAGAAGGTAACGTTCCTGACGAATGGAAGAGAAGCCCATTGGTGCTACTCCTGAAGCAACGCAAGTCTCCACTTGAACTTGCCTCGTATTCCCCTATTGCATTGGCCAGCTGCGTGGGAAAGATAACGAAACGTATGATTTACGGCAGCCTGAAGTAGTATCTTGAAAACTACAATGTGTATCCGTATTCCATGGCCGGTTTCCAACGTGACTGCTCATGCATAGACAGTGTTCTTGATCTCCTTAAGTATGGCAAACAGCAGAGATCACGCAAGCGACTATCTGCAGCATTGTACTTGGGTGTGAAAGGCGCAAATGATAACGATAAATGCCTGCATTTGGGAGTATCTTTATAGTGAATAAACCAGCTTTGAGGATCCTCGCAGGAAATTATTGTCAAGTGTATTCAATATAAAGGCTCTTGAGAGTTGGTCTCCAAGTAGGAAAGTGTCCATCACCAGGCAATTCTTCCAAAAGGCTCTTGGATGTCTTTCTCCTAGCAAAACGATGTAACATTTATTTAGTTCCTGATGGCCATTTCTCTTCCCAATTTTAAATAATATACTCCTTATGTCTTGTATTCCGAGTTCTATCCTTCCCACCATAATTTAGTAACTTCTTCGCGAAGTCTACATTTGTTAAATCTTGTCCGATTTTCCTTTTATGCCGGATGCAATCCATCGCTTTCCGCCACTCAGATCTGCTGGAGTCAAATGAGCTTGCTCGTCACCAAACCGAAGAGCCGCAAGGATTAGAGCTGTTTATTCATATGATCAGAACATGGCAGCATGATGATGATTGGTCTTCTTCCTCTTATTATTTTTTGTCTTCTCCGTCTTTCCCTTCCTGTTTGTACTGGCAGAGAGGCTCGTTAGCAAAGAAGGCCTCAAAACATCCCAGGAAACATCCCAGGAAAATGCGCATTACTAGCGTTAATCCGCGAACCTATGGCACAGTATGTAATTTCTGTTGATGGGTACAAGATTTCTTATGCCAGAATACAGACATTTTTGGGCATAATCATTGATAGATACTTCAATCGGTGCCCGCACGTGACATACTTAAAACAGTGCCTGACGGCATACCTCACCTGTGCAAATTCCTGGGTGAGAAATTGGGGTATATATCGGTATATGCAATTAAAATTTGTACCGAAGACTCTTTATTGGGTTTCGGAGATATAGTCTTCCTGTACACATTTACCCCGACGGCGCTACGACTATGCGGCGTTCGCCCAGAGTAGGGCTTGTCCCAGCGACAGATTTATCCATTAGCTTGAAGACAGACCACCCAAAAACATTGACGGGGGCGGAACTTGCAGATCTTTCCGCTGCACATTTTGTTGTCAGTCGCGAGCAACCGCTGCGACACTAGATCATGATCGACTCCAAGGTAGGTCTACAATTTCTATTATCAGCCTTGCGGCATGTACCGTACGAACAAGTACTCTATATCAGACACCGCATTCATACATCTTTTGGGTATGGACACTAAGTGACGTTTCAGTGCTTTCCAAGACACTGCGGCGTAATAGGCAACGAACATGCCGGTAATCCTGCTTCGTCAGCTTTGCAAGGCTAGAAGGAAGAGTCTAAAAATTTCATGGTCTGATGCTGCTGCCATGCTTCGAATGATCGCAACGGGTAGTCGAACTCCACACTGAAACGATGAGGTGCCCAAAACAATTGGCGACACGACCTGAACGGTTTCCTACGGTTTGAAATATCAAATGGACTCCGCGGAAGAGAGGTCCACTCCGCTGCCCGCTTACGGCTAAGAGTAGCTTTCACAAATTCAGTTTCGTTTCGTATAAGGATGGCCGACAACGTTCCTTGAGGCGTGTGCGGTATGGTGGATACCTTACAAAAGACCTTGTGTGCGTTTGTCTGCACTCCCCTCTTTTCTCGCTTTCTTTATTCGTTTTTCAATCTGACCGATCCCTTTCCACTATGCACGGTAGCATACCTATTTTGCTAAAGCGGTTAACATCCCTGCCTTTCCTCCCTCTTCTGTTTCCTTCCTTGCCACGAGATCGCATCCAGAAGAGTTAGCTGCTATACTTACTTCGTTTACCACTGCACTTTCTAAGTATTGCATTCATTGCTTCGCCCTACGGGGAAACTAATTTTTGTCACGCCGCCAGCACCGTCAAGGAGAATGCGTTAGGGGCTGATAGTGAGAAGAGCTTCGTTGGGCGTGTCATGTCTCGGGTGACAGCCGCACATGAAGGCACCAATTCCGCTTGAGAGCAGTTTTGGCGCAAAATAGCGTTTTGGGGCAGCATGGTGCAGCGGAAGCGAATTGGCACCGCACTTCTAGCCCAGACTTTGTCGCTTACACTTTCCTGAATTACTAAACGTTTTTCAACAAGCATGTGTAGAACTTGTGCTCCTCATTCGTTCAAAAATAGGGGATGTTTTCTTCTTTTCTCCTTTCCTTGCGAGGAAATACTTGTAGATGCGGACAGACAGTTGATGCAGATTGACACTTGATGCACAACGCTTTACAATTAAAGGATGCATCCCAGCTATACCACGAAGCGTATTAAAAAGGTTATACGGGTTTCTAGGCTGGAACAAATGATGCCATACCTATGCCATCTGCAACAAATCTTCGAAATGGAAAAGTCATGATGAAACGCTATGAAGGTACTTTTTTTTGTGGGGGGGGGGGGGGCGCTCGGCAAGCATCTATATTAGTTGTACATATATGATAATGTGTGATACATATTATGTGTAGGGCAAAGTTCATTATACATCCGATGACACCACTCTTTTCCTCACATTGACATTCGTGACGTTGTAGGCATCTGTACTGATACACAACAAAAATTAGCAATATTTTCAGTGTAAAATGGCATGAAAATAACGAGAGAAAAAGGGAACTATAATTTAGCATAAAAGAACAATGAACTGCACCCCCCATCTATATATAGTCTTGAGCGGTTGCAGCATTGCACTTATTTATAATCAAATAGCCTAGGACTGGTGTTTGCAGCAAATATGACCGGTGATGGTTATGTGTATGCACTAATCTGAACGATTACTCGCATAAGAAAGATAGCTGGCCGCCTCAGGCACCTACTCTTCACACAGGCGAAATAACGTATATGTTCGTTACCAAAGTATTGACAGGTATTTTTATCAGAAAGAAAAGATTGCGCCTGGCCTACACATTTTCCTTATCTCAACTATATTTCGTAAAGAATATATCTTCAATGGTTTCTGTGCTAGCCATGTTTTAAAAGCCACTCTACTGCCTGACAATGGCTGTGCATTCTTATAGGCTGGCAAGTTTCTCTCAGTAGTATGGGATATATGTAAAGGCTAACCGCAAAAATATTTACACGCTGCGCATTCTCGTTTATTCAACAAGCATTGCGCCGGGACTCGGCTGGACTGGTGCCGCTACTGAAATTTTCCTCAGAGGTAAGGAATGTGGGCAGCCTTGTCCTCGCGCCCGAGGATACTACACACTGTGTTCATGGTTTGTTTAGCAATGTCGCACGCCTCTCCTTCGGCCGCCAGGAAGGTCACTGAAATAAAGAGTAAAGCGAAAGAACGATTGCCATATCTCGCAATTTGTGCATGAAGAAGAGTTGCAAGCTTCGCTGCCTTAGATATCCGGCAATAGACAACCTTCATGAATTGTAATCTTATTAATGTATAAATTCTGAACAGGTTTATGAGATCGATCATTTGGCAACTGTAGTATTTGTCTACATTTCTATACGGCAACCATTAAGGATAGTGAAGTTCTTGTTTAGTAAGTCGGTGAGGACGCAAAAGGCAAAAGGTGTCTAAACAGTGTATATAAAAAGGTATATAAAAGGTGAGATGCATCTCTGCCTAGTAGAATGAAGGAAGCCGTTTGCTTATTTGAATATTTGAATGGCAGCGAGGGAAGCCTCGCCAACTAGAACCGCTTAACTGAGGCAAAATACATCGCTCATTGTGGGGCGTAAAAGTAAATATCGGGCTTTGAATAGTGCAGATGCATTCATACGGCTCCGTCCGGCAGGGTTCAGTAGTGGCTTGAAATAAAGTACTTATTTTATACTAGGCTCTCTGAAGAGTTAGCAGATTGTGTAAGACCGGTCCACATAACTAGACGGTGCAGTAATATAGCTCACGTGTCAAAGCTTACAATAAACACGTACAGCTTGTCTAAAATAAATTGAGCCAAGACTTTAAGAATGAAAGGTGTGCCTATATCGATTTCTATAGAACGCACAATAATGACACTGTCCTATAGATATTCAGGCTATATTCTTTTTTTCTCTGAATTACCTTGATCATTGTGCCTAATGACCCATATTTTTAGTTAGTGGCTGTAGACACAAAGTATGAACGCAATCTTTTAGAGCACCTTCTGCTACGAGCGAGTGAATCGATTGACGTAGGACACCCAAGACGTAGTGCTTTGACACCCCCCCCCCCCACTGAAGGTTTTCTGCACCCAACAGCTTTGTACAAGAGCAAGGATGGGCGGTGACGTTGCAAGCTTGCTGCACCTGATGTAACCTTCTACTGGCTGCAGTATTGGTACGCATTTGACCAAGTGATAATTTTATCGGCTGGCGTCATCAGAAGACGTCACGTTATCCTACCTCATAGTGACGCCGCAGCAACAGTTTTTCAAATATATCTAGCAGTCTCTCTCAATAGTATGGCGAACATTCCATATTGAACAGCTTGTCACACAAGAACCAACACTTACTTCAACAACTTGCACATCATTTTTTATTATTAAATGTGTTTGTAGATGTTGTCACAATGGGACATGCTAGCTACTCGTTCCTTAGGCTTTCGGGACATAATAAAGAGCAAAAAAACAGACAGGGAAGATATTCAACAGAAAAGAGTTTCAGGGTTCAGAACCGCACAAACCAATTTTAAAAACTCCAATGGGTTCCTACTCTGCGGCGAAGTCTAAATTTGCTGTAGAGAAGAATACGTGCATTTCTAACTTAAAGGACCCCTGACACCAAAATTGAAACCTCGAGATCTTTGCGTTGTTTGACTTTCCTGTATACGGGGGCACATTTGACCGATTATTAGTGACGAACGTTGCCTTTAAGATATCTTCATTTGGTTTTAAAGTAAGCGTGAGTGCTCACTTGTGTTGGCTGCACCTTGCGACATCCTGGTATGACGTAGATAGAGGCCCCGTGTGACGTTCCACGAGTAAAGCAAGTATTGTGGACGTCACAGAAGGTTTGCGGGGCGCACGTGCACAATACGACGACTGTCACCCGGCGAGGCCTATTGTTCCGCACACCTCTGGCTCTGTTGTCGGGCTGCTGCCGAGGTAGTTATCGTGAGGGGACACGCGCTTCACAGGTTTAACCCATACCGAGGCACGCACATACTTTCAATCTCTACCGCGCGCGGGGCCCCAATTTGAAAACCGCGCTGTCAACGTCACCACAGCTTGAGTGCACGTGGTCTTTGACGCTCCCCCGCATGGGGCGCCAGTGTCTTGTGGTTTTTAGGCGGGCGTTTTGAATGATGCTAAAATGGTCACAATTAACTACGCTAGAATTAGTTGTACGATACGCTAGAGCATTTACGATTTAATTTAGAGATTACCAGACGCAAAGCTACAAATTACAGCAAAAAAGTCACCAACAAAAATTTCGCTGTCAGGGGTCCTTTAACACAGTAGCGTTGCACAGTGAGATTATTTCGTGCAGACTTGATTGAATAAGATAGACCACATGTGCCCACTGGTCGTTTGGAGAGTGGACTTTACCTATTCTAACATTTCCCCGTTATAATCGCATCCCAGCCAAAGACAAACCAATGTGATTTTGTTGATCACCTCTTTTGCTACTGGATGCGTCACAATGTCTGACGACGAGCTTACGAGCTATATATAAAGCATAGATTCTTACAAACTCTGTACTAGAAGTTATAAAATTGCTTAGCGCACGCTAGCTTACCGATAAGAAGCACGAAAGTGGAAAATCCATAGACGGGAGACATTTTTGTATGGCCCACAAGGAGGTGACACTACCCGGAAGAATATCTGGAACAATGGGTGAAAAGCAGGTCAAAAATGCCGAAAGATGTTTGATTATTCCATGCGAAACAATTGTTTATAGTGCTAGACCGAACGTTGCATTTTGAAAGTTATCGTCATGCAATCGTTATATTTCTTGGTCCGAGACATCCGCGTCAATAGCCAAAGTGCAGTAGAGGTCCTAACGACGTTTCTTCCCGCGTAAACATACTGGTATAGTGGAACCATCTTTGAATACTACAAATGGGCCCCAGGTAACATACCATAGTGATGTGTACATTTCTTGCAAAAATTACAGGATTGGACAGGCTAAACTCGTGCGCCGAGTCCTCGAAACCACAACGGGGCTTCTCACGAAAAGGAGCATTGAGTCATTCCCCGTCAATGTTCACAGTCATTCTATCAACAATCTCAAAAATATTAAAACTCGTGCAGATTTTTTCTGTTTTCAACACAGTTGATAGCTAGAATATTTCGGTGGCAAATGAATGTTTCTTCACGTGGAAGCTTTCCGAATTTCGCACCGTGTCATCTCAGTGATGTTTCTTAGAAAATTTATTCTCATTGTATCAGTTCTCGTTTCAAAAGCAGATTTGGCTTACATATTAGACAGTTTGAGAATTGGAGACTCAAGACGCTGGGCCCCCAAGCTGCGGTGGGCAGCCTGCTCTTGCGTTCGGAAGATTAGCAGAGTTTGAGAATTGGGCCACCGCAGGTTGCATTTGGTCAAGCGCGCGGAGCGCCACGCGTGACGAGACGCGGGCCATGCTGCGGCGATATTTGCCTGCTTTCGCATATGATGCGACGCTATGGAAAGCAGGAGCCATGGGACATAAAATTGAGCATTGTCTGGGATATGGCGATGTAATTGCTCAACTCCTACATGGGCGAAAACATCAGCTTTCCTGAGCTCTTATTTATACCGGACGAGAGTGTCTAGAACTTGTAGATGAGGAACGATGAGATGTAACACCATATTCCAATAAGGTGGCTGTTAGGACATGGAGTTAGTGCCCTTTGTAGTGACATGCTCCTTCTGATTATTAAAACGCAATATGAATGATGTCACTGTCTACCACGTCTACTGAAGCCTTTGTATTGAGTAGTCCAGCAGGTGCACGCATTTGATTGTATCGCTGTCAGAAACCTCTTTAAATTTAATCGTAATATTTGACACCGATGGCTCGGTGGAATGGTTGTGATCATGTGCACGCAGACCTTGCAGCGTGGCTTGCCACACGAGTGGCAATCCGAATAGACAGAAGGAAGGGGCTTATCACACAAGACGTGGCTATACTATGCAAGTTTCTCGACCGACGGTATACTACCCGTGGTGATTTAAAAATGTTTTAGAGACAGTCACTCGGCGTAATAGTGTTATGAGGTCTTTGAAGTATTTGTTTAACGTTTGGTACTGAAGTTGAATGCGTTAATATCAGGTTAGTAGATGGCCTCTGTTCAGCACGCTTGTTGCAGTTAAGAAACTCGCTCCTGCCTAATGCACTTGTGGGTTTAATGGTATCATGAATTAGCTGACGAGGGTACTTTTTTTTCAGAGCGCAGAACTGAGCTTGTCGGAATTATCTTGGAAGCTAAAAGATGTGAAGCATAATTTTCAAAGGCGGACCGCCTGGCTGTATGGCATCATACTCTTGTGCCTCACGTGGCAAATTTCGAAGGTAGCGGTGTTTGGCAGTCGATTTTTGTGAAAGTTTCGTCATTAGTCCATTACCTGACAAGCATACCATGACGTCAAAAAAGGTATGTTGACTGGCGAGAAGGAGATTGGTGAATGAAAGTAGTTAAGTTTCGCCATGGAAGACCGAAGTTTGCACATGATGTCATATGAGAGAGATTGTCTACGAAGCGGTTATTGTAAAATGGTTTGAATGTGCACGTGGCACAAAATTGTCTTCCAACATACCCATCAATGTATTAAAATAATTTGGTCCTACCTTATTGCCCATAGCTGTACCTTTCCTCTGTACTTAGTGGTTTCCATTAAATTCAAAGTTGTTCATTTGCAGCGCAAGCTTTAAAAAGGAGGCCGTAGTCGAGTTCCCAGTAGGTTTGTCTAATGAAGCTTCGTCATGTGCATGTAGTATCGATTGAACGCCGTAGTCATGCGGAATATTCCTGTACACGGAAGCAATAAGAGGCAGTGCTTTGTCAGGGACGTCAAGATCGACAATGTCCCTAAAGAAATGGTTGGTGTCCCCGAGAAACAAGAAAGAAGAGCATGAAATACTACGATAAGGATGCCAACGTGGCTGGAAAGAGGTTCAGGAACAGTGCCAATAGCAGAAAGTATTGGACGACTGGGATTATTCAGTTCGTGTATAAAACCTTCTTGAACATGACTAAAATGCACATGAATTCCTTTACCTTTGCACTGACGCAAATATTTTGAAAAAGTTCTCCGAGTGTACCGGCAACGATGCGTTTAAGGTCGGGTCGTGGAGGGGCTGTTTATAGTACGCAGTGCAACTTAACTATCTTAAAACTTCGGTGATGTAGTCATATGTATTAATTACCATCGCAGTGCTCTCTTACTCGAAGGGCTTAATAACAATCTCTAAGCTGTTCTGCAGTGTCTCAAATACTACTTTCACTTGCGGACATGTTTTGAAGGAATCATTCTGATTAGAAGCATCAAGAATGTCGCGTTTGACAGTCGAAATGTGTATATCAACTTATAAGGGTATCTGCTTGGGCTAGTTGGTATCTATTACCAGCTGTTCGTATCTTGGGCCAGTTGGTATCTATCGCCAGTTGTTCGTACGTTGGGCCAGTTGGTACTGACCAACTCGAGCCTAATTAATCTCACTTACGTCTAATTACCTCCAACAAAACTTAACTGGGATTATTAGGCGCAGCTCGGTGAGTGATAATTAGTATTTTTGTCACATTGACCTCAACAGCTTCAATGAGAATTCGAGTTGGATAGTTTGAATGAATTGGTATTAACTAGGTCTACAATATTTACATCGAATTATTATCAGAATAATTAGGCGATAACATTCTGAACTATGCTTAATCAGATTTGTGGATGCTTACGTTGACTCCTTTATTTGCTTATTTAAGTGTAATTAGCATAAATATGCAGCATGTCGGGTCTATGCATCGTGTTGGTTTTGATCGAATATGTGGGTGGGTTTGGATTGATTTTACGCTACGTGATTAGGACTATATGATATAAAACTTAATTAGCCTTAATTAGCGATGTCTAACCTCAAGTACAATTGACTTGGTCAGCCGTAATTAGCGCCTTCCTGAGCTTGGCTCCTCTGTGCTCATGGGAAATTCGACTTGGACTAATTGGAAGCAATTAAGTTCGGTTTAGTTCGACCTTACTCCGCTCGGCTTATATGGGCGATACCATGCTCAGTTGTGCTTAATTAAACTTGGCTATACTTACCTTCACTCAACTGGGATCATCTAAGCAATTTGGCCTAACATGACAATAGCAAGCTGTCGAGGCTTTGCAATTATTAGGTTAGCTTAATTACTTTAATTTTTCTCATCTTTATTCGGTGATGCCATGATTAAGTGAGCTTAATTAGGTTCGTCTATAGCTACCTTGGCTTAACGCAGAATAAAGCGAGCTGGGCTGTTTTCTGGCAAGCCGTGGGGTGTCAGCACAAAACATAATTAATTATCCTTGGCGTTATTGCGTTACACGATGCTAGCTATGATTAGTTACGCGAACTATGCTTAGTTAGGCTAATTGATCGGAGTAGAAAGGGATGCCCGCCAGGTTCTCGAGCCGGTCCCGCCGAAGCAGCTACGTAACACAGCGGCACATATGCGATGGAGCAAAGCAAGCGACACCCAGTTGACGTTTTGTTTAGAAGTGCATAACCACATCAGAAAAAGTGACATGAAAGCTCGCCTGATATGACAAGACGCGCATGCGCACCGCTGCGTCAGTGCTGCTCTCGACGGCAGGCGTCGCGTCGGTAGACGGCGCGTCGATGCAATCTGTCACGCGATCCCATGGTCCGTATACTTACGCTCACGCCTGTAGAGTGAACTAAAAGAGGCGTAGAGGACTCACTGGCGTCGAACGCGTAACGCTGCCAATCTCTTCTTGGCCACTAAGCAATACACCAAGGCACGCGAATACCAGTGGGTGTGTGCCAATAGAACAAACCTGATTCAAGCAATAGGGTCACCCCCCAAACTTTTTAGATGCAAAGTATCTTATGGCGGAGTTCAATCCGGTGGTGGTGGTGGTGCGCGGCGTGACCACCCTTACTGCGCATGCGCATACCCTCTCCACACACCTCCTCTCCACTCCCCCTCACCATGCCTCCTGTACTCTTCCCCTCTCCCATTTCCCCTCTTCACTCCCCCTCTACCCCTCTCCTCCCTCTCTCCACTTCCCCTCCCCTCTCCACTCTTTCTCTGAAACGCGGGCTATACATGCCGAAGTTCTCTCCTGCACAACGCCGCGATGATCACCAGAGCATGCGCATCCCCTCCCCCTCTCTCTCCTCTCCTACGCTGCCCCCTCTCGCACGCATGTCGACCGCATTCCCCGATCGCCGTGTGACAATTAACGGCCAGGCTAGAGGGAAGACAAGACGCGCGTAGCGTTCCTCTGCGTTCTACGACGCGAGCTCGGTAGCATGCCCAACAAACGCCAACGGAACGCGCTCGTGCAAGTGCACCGGCTTTGCATCGCCTCATGGTCCCCTTTAGCGGGAAATGGTGTAATTTTTCTATAGTGTAGCTACAGATAGCATGCCTGGACATCAGCGATGTATGAAGAAAGCTGGTCTAAGGTATGTGCCACCGACCTTGGGCAACCTCTTCTACTCACGACTGGCCCGATAAAACTGAAGAAGTCGTTCGTGCGCCAAGATATAGGCGCCACAGCAATTGCGCTAACCGAATTACTCGCAACTGATAAAACAAATTGAAGAATATTTGAACAATCCATCTGGATTAACCCGGTGATAAATACCGGGAAGCTAAGCGGGGCTCGGCGTAAAAGTGCGCTGTATTCGAAGCACTAGTAAACGTTTACTAAAAGCGTTTAACAAAATGAGCTTCCCGGATCGACCATTTTTTATGGAGCGAACGGTCGATGGCGTTTTGTTTTGTATTTCGCTGGCATTTGTATTCAACATAAAAACGCTTACACCTAAACAATGGCAAGGTACAAACATGTACTGTGATTTCAGCATACAGTTCTAGGACTTTTAATTCGAAGCTTTTTTGAATAAGTGGTGTCAGACGTTTGTTAATATTTCTTCCTTATTTAGGCAATTAGGCATATTCCAGGTGTGGCCCACTTATTCCATGAAACTGGCTGTAACATGCACTTGGTGCCATGGTCTTAGACTGCGTTGGCATATTTTTACTTCTCTGGTAAATTTAGCGCTGACATTCACTATATGTGCGGCGGTAGAGTAGAAATCAGATACGAAATTTTATTTCGCCCTTCAGTTTGTTGCGCACACTGCGTACAAGTACGACAAAAGATAATGTGCGTCGAATCACGAAATTTCTGCAGAAATGGTGGCCTAAGCTTGAATAGGGTTCGATATTTAAATTTGCTTGTAGGTCGCACAAACAACACACTCACATATGATTCGAACACACTTATCTTGATATGATGCCCGAGCCAATTTTTGAATCTATAGTATGCTGTAGGGTTGCTGCCCTCACGAACACAGGGCGCCTTGTGAAAACATAGGCTCCATCGACATTCTCGGTTTGGCAATTTCACACCATTTCAAGCCTGCTCTACCTAAGAAATCCTGTCATGTTTAAATCGGTACGATTTTTATATAAATGTGTGCCATGTTCTATAGGTTGTGGTTTCGTGTTTATCGAAGTTATGCGCGTTCTTAGGGGAATAATAAATGGGGAAACCGTTGCAAACGAGAAAACGGTGATAAACACTAGTGACTTGCATAAACAAGCTTAGCAATACTTAGCGAGGTGCAGGGCATTTCCTGACTATAACACCGGGTTGCAGCATGTTTCTTTGCTAGAAATATTTAGAATGAAACAAAATGGGGAAATTGGTAAAATGGCGCGGAATGCAAAAATTCGAGAATAATAAAGCAAGGAGATATCAGATGGTTTTGGTATGCTCAATAATAGCAGATATTCTTTGCTGGCTCAAGCGCTCACTGAAGTTAACAAAATGGTGCCTATTTTCCCGCTAGCAGAAGTCATCAGAATGGAATCTGATGGGCAAGATATGAAAATATATACCAACGTTCCCACGAAGGAAGCTCTGCAGCCGTCCAGGTAATGTGCAGTTATCCCGGCATTATCCAACACGCGCTCTTATACTGTATACGCCATGGTCACTGCATGAGGAAAGAAAGAAAACAAAGCCAGATGAATGTAAAGTGTTTGGTGTTATCTTTTGACGTTGCGCTAAAAACCCATATAAAATTCAACACGTTTTGTGCCAGTAAATTAAATCGAAAAAAGAGAATATATTAAAAGAGCCGACTCGCTTTGCGGCAGGGCATGCAATTATAGCGAAAATCACCCAGTTATCTCTGACCTCGACTTGTTTTGAAACGTCCGAAACGTTTTAGTTGATATGATAAAGACAATGTTTGGAGTGACCAGCATGGATACGCTAAAAATACCCGCCGTTCTGCAGCCTTCCTTGACGTGGACGGATGGCATGGAATTATAGAGAATGTCAACCAGTCATCTCTGACCTCGACTTATTTTGAGCCCTTCGCAACCTTTTAGTTGGTATGACAAAGGCAATGTTTGTAGTGGTCAACATGGATATACTAAAAATGCCCGCCCTTCTGCAGCCTTCCTTGGCGTAGCCGGATGGCATGCAATTATAGCGAATGTCACCTACTTAGCTCTGTCCTCGACTTGTTTTGAGACCTTCACATTCTTTTAGTTGGTATGATGAAGGCAATGTTTGAAGTGGTCGACCAAGCTATACTAAAAAATACGTGCCCTTATGCAGTCGTCCTTGACGTAGACACATATTTATGTTTGCCAAATTACCACAAAATTAACAAAACTTTGCCAGCATAATACCAAAAGTGTAACGAAACACTAGTTAACGCTTTCAGTGCGTAAACATTTATCTAGCTAATTAGCGAGGGTACCTGTCTCTGCGTGCGCCAGCGCAGAAAAACTGTTATAAAATGGTAATGAATGAAACCATGAGAACATATAAAATGTACCACAAAAATTGAGTGGTTGTTGTATTCGAACCGTACCACACCACGCTCAAAATGCCGTTGTGGTTCTAACTGAGCTGAGCACCCGCATCTTTATTGCTTTCATAGGGTATATTAGATAAAAACATGGCGCTTGCAAGAATGTTTAATACACAAAGAGATATAGTATGATCCGTCTTATCAAATGGCGGCAATGTGCAACATAGAAAGGATATTATTCACAGAAATATGTTAATCGAGCGCAACTCTGTTAGTAAGGGCCCTGTGTGAAGTAATATAGAAGTGTGGTAGGACAACTAGCTCATCAATAGAAAATCCCAGTCTTCTTTAATTTGCACTTACTCATAGATGTCTTATATATTGCTAAGAAATTTAATGAAATGGATTGATAGTAAAAATGTTGGCTCTGCATTGCACTGCAACTCGCACATCTTTCAGAAGAATGTGTCATTCTTTCAAGTTAACTGAATATTCTTTCCGAACCAACCTATTCAAACAGTGAATTTTCTCGTGTCATCGATGAATAGAAGGAACTGCCTCAAAATATACTTCAGATCCCAACCATATCGTCGAACCTGCACTCTCTCGCTAATATATGACCTGAGATGTTTCCCACACCGTCTTTCGCTTTCCGGATAATGTGCGATAATCTTCCGCAATGTTCCTCAAGGAAACGAAGTCTGTATGCGTATCTATTAGATGTATTAAACTACCTTGAAATGCCAAATGTAAGTAGTGTTGCGAAGTGCCGACTACGGCATAACTCTTCCTTTTGCGAATCAGCGAAGAGCCCACTACGCTCTACTAAGGCAACACGCAAACCTACGCAGGTGCCCACTTTCTTGCTGCATTTGTTGATGATGATGATTAAGTTTGTCTTGACGGTTTGGAATGTATAGGCCTTAAACACTCACTCGTTGACCAATTTACATGTTTTGACGCCTGGCATGAATCTACACTTCTACCACACAAGCTTACTATGTTAAAGGATACTCCTTGTAATTCATGACATTATAGGTTTTTTTTTTCAGATGTACTTTCAAGCAGTGGCATGGCTCGGTGGCAGAACACGTCCTTTCCACGCAGAAGGCTTTGGTTTGATTCTCATGCGAGCGAAATAATTTTAATATTAGTTTTATTTGCATCTGTCTCAATTTTCTTGCTAACAGACGACGCTGATTTTTCGCCCACAACCAACGATACCGAAGCTGGCTCCCACACCGCTCTTTCTACGCAATGAGCTCTTTAAGGCTATCGCGGTAATACACTAAAATTTACGGGGTTCCTAATGCATTCCCCTAGTATAACTCGTAGGCGAAAGAGTCCGGTACACCATAATTCATTATTTTGCGAAGTAGCGCATCACCCACTGCGTGTCTGCAAATAAATGTGTGCATCTGTGGTGCTGCATCACGCCTGCCATTACTGTGACTTACGCTGATTATATATCGATGACCACTTTGCAATTAGTGGGCAGGTTCAAATTGCGCGCCGGTATCGATATCCGCATCGTCTGGTGTGTTTATAAGTTTCTGCCGCGCAATAATACTCTTGTTACCGAGAGTCGTGGACAGACATAACAGAAGTATAGGGTTCTTATTCCGAAGAAGTTTCTAGTGTTGGTGTGGCTTTTTGAATAGATGCATGACTGCCACGCGGTGGGCGCGGCCTAGATGCCGGCTCGAATCGTCATTCTTTTGCTTCATTTTGCGCCAGGTGACGTAGGCTTTTGAACCCTACACCATGTTTTTCACGACCAGCATCTGATAAGGAAGTCCAAGGCTGCCGTCATAAACGTATTCACTTATCAAGTGGCTTTCTACATATGAAACGTCGGGGGCAAAGCAGAATATGTTGCTACATTGGAAACGCCTATTACCTTTGATCCGGCTGTATTCCTTAGTACACGAATAGTACTTTGCAATGAAGCCTTAATATATATTTTTGAAGCCGTTGTACTGTCCCTGAAGCCGAGAGACTCACACACAGTCTCTCAAAAGACGGTGCGGCAACAATTTTTAACAACGGAGTTAGTTAAGCTCGGAGATGGTCGGTCGGCCGCGTGCACAAACTGTCATCATCAAGAACCGGATCGTGCTCTCTTCGTATTCATCGTGTTCATCGCTCCAGCAACACGTGTGCCGGTTTATCCGCCGTGTGATGCAATAACTCTGATGGACGACAGCGAGTGTAGAGCGAAACATAGAAATAAAGCGAGAAAGAGATATAAAAAAGAGAAAGTGATTAATAGACAGTCAGAAAGGGAAGAAAGACATAAGACCGAAAGTCAGAGGAATCAATACACAAAGAGAAAAAGAGGCAGAAGACCCTGAGTGAAAGACAGAGAGGAGAGAGGCAAGTAGAGACAAACAAAGGTAGAGAGAGAACGATAGAGAAAGCAACGAGAAATATATATAAATAAAGAAAGGTAAGAAAGAGTAAGAAAAAAAGAGCGAGGAAGAGAAAGAAATAGACAGATAGGGAAAGATAGAGAGTAACAGAGACAAAGACGAAGAAAACAAGAAAAAGAAAATTAAGATAGAAAAGGATAGATGACAAACTCCGCTATTCCTTCAAGATTGGAGCCACTGCGAAGCTGCCTTATTAGATGCGAAGCATCTTGTGACGGAGTTCAAACCGGTGGTGTGCGGCGTGACCACTCTTAATGCGCATGTGCAAACCCTCTCCACACACCTCGTCTCCACCTCCCCTCTTCATTCCCTTTCCCCCTCTCTCCCTTCCGACCTCTCTTCTTCCCCTCTCCCCTCCTCCAGGCTATATAGTGGCGCCTATTTCCTTTGATCCGGCTGTATTCCTTAGTACACGAATAGTACTTTGCAATGAAGCCTTAATATATATTTTTGAAGCCGTTGCGCTGATCCTGAAGCCGAGAGACTCACACACAGTCTCTCAAAAGACGGCGCGGCAACAATATTTAGCAGTGGAGTTATTTGGGCTCTGAGATGGTCGGTCGGTCGCGTACACAAACTGTTATCATCAAGAACCGGTACCTGCTCTCTTCGTATTCATCGCGTTATCACTCCAGCAACACGTGTGCCGATTTGTCCGGTGTGTGATGCAATAACTCTGATGGACGAGAGCGAGTGCAGAGCGAAAGATAGAAATAAAGCGAGAAAGAGATATAAAAAAGAGAAAGTGATTATTGGCAGTCAGAAAGGGAAGAAAGACATAAGACTGAAAGTCAGAGGAATAAATAGACAAAGAGAAAAAGAGGCAGAAGACACAGAGTGCAAGACAGAAAGAGAAGGAGAGAGTCTAGTAGAGACAAACAAAGGAAGAGAGAGAACGATAGAGAAAGGAACAAGGAACGAGAAATAGAGATAAATAAAGAAAGGTAAGAAAGAGTAAAAAAGAAAGCTCGAGGAAGAGAAAGAAATATACGGATAGGGAAAGATAGAGAGAGAAACAGAGACAAAAAAGAGATGGAAAAACAGAGACAAAGATAAAGAAAGAGAAGAAAAAACAAAAAATAAAGAGAAAGAAGGATAAATGCCAAACTCCGCTATTCCTTCAAGATTGGCGCCACTAGTGCGGAGCTGCCTTATTAGATGCGACTCATCTTATGGCGGATGGCGGAGTTCAAACCGGTGGTGTGCGGCGTGACCACTCCTAATGCGCATGCGCAAACCTTATCCACACACTTCGTCTCCACTTCCCCTCTGCATTCCCTTTCCCCCTCTCTCCGCTTCCGCCCTCTTTTCTTCCCCTCTCACCTCCTTCTCTCCACTCCCCTCTCCACGCCCCTTGTCCGCTTGGCCCCTCCCCTGCTCCTCTCCCCCTCTCCACACCCCTTTCACCCACTACGCTTCCCCTTTTCCTTCCCCCTCTCCACTCCCCCGCTGAAACGCTGGCTCGACATGCCGAAATGCTGCTTCGCATCCCCTCATGGTCCCCTTTAGAGGAAGATGGCGTGATTTTTTATAGCTTTTCATGGCACGTGCTTTCTCACGCTTCGCTATGAAGCCTTCCCTTGTGCGGTATTCCTTGCAGGTGTTCCCTCAAACCAGTATTCCGTTTTCATGCAGCCCCCTTTTGTCTGTCGCTTTTTGACCGCCTTTGTGCCTAGCAGCAATACACTCCATATGGGATTATTAGGATCGTAAGACGTGTTACGGACTACGACTACTACTACTAGTACTACTACGACGACGACGACTACGAGGGACGAACGGGTGCCGCCTTAAGGAGCTTCGCCCCTAATATACACTTAGTGAAGAAATGGGTAAACAGATGCCAGACCTGTTTCCAATTCTCAGCATAGCACTCGCAGAAAGCTCAATGCTACGGGACGAATGCCTCGTTACACCTTTATTTACCTGCACAAGAGCATGCAAAAGGAAAGTGATTTTGTCCTAAGTAATGTGTCTTGAATGTTGGCTATAATTATAACCTCATTCTATTGGGGATAAAATCGTCTGTGGGATGTTGCTTCTGCAACCCGAAAATAAAAAAAATATAGCTTAAATACTAGCGAAGTGCAATGCTCACAACATAATGCGCTATAACAATTTGATGTTCTCTTCTGGAAAATCAATGTTTTCTAGCCGCGGGTCAGTAATTTCAAATAATGGCGCGTAGGAATTCTCGCCCACTTCGTGTCTATAAATCCTTTTTCTATGAGGCCAGAGTGCCACATTATCTAACATGCAATGCTTAGCGCATGCCCAGCCTTCCCTTGTCATAGTACTTTTGCGACATTTGAAATGCAGGTAAGCTGGAGTGACGGATGCACAAGCGTGTGGGTCTTAGGAAAGGTAACCTCACCTTTAGATTATTTTGTAGTCGTAATGTGAGCAAAATACGTGCAGCATCATCGCTCTCATTAGATCGATTTCCTGTGGAGCATATCAAAAGCGAGCATTCCCAAGTAGAAAGCCACATTCGAGGTTATCTTATGTTCTATAAAGAGGCTGTATTCGTCGTGCTTTTCGTATAACCTATATATGCATTGTAAAGAAATAAAATGACAGTTCATTGCATCATCATACAAACTCAATCGGTTGTACGTAGTCGTTAAATTTATCTGATGAATAGTTGATGCAGATAAACTGACTAATAACTAATAAGCTTGCAGAATTCGATTTGTGCTTCATTTAAGAGAAGGGAGATCACATACATGCCTGTGAGTTCAAATCGTGTTGCCGTAGTCCTAATTTCATTTGTCGTAAGCAGCTTAAGAAAACCATTTAAACTTTATTTTTTGTGCAGTCTCGTAGACACGGTGAACGGTTTGGGGTTATGGCCGCCCGCGTAGACGCGAGCATGGACGCGAGTGAGTGAGGAAAGGCGAACGCCGGTGTGAAATCAGCCCAAGAAAAATTCGGCAGATCCCACGTACCGTGGAGTCGATGTTATGCGAAGCATGTGGCGGGTAGGTGACTGTGGCGTAACTTTTTTTGACTGAGCGACACGTTACAAAATGACGCTAAAGATTTGTATATATTTTATACGCACACATATATACGTTGAAGTGCCGCATATCTGTTATATAACCAGTTGTTTACGGTTGGGTAACGCTGCCAATGGCAACGTGGGTATTACCTAAACCAGAAGCGGTAAGCTGATATGTAGTGCTTATACGTGTCCCGAGAACGAACGCACGTTTCACGAAACCGTGTGCATGTGTGCAAGAAGTTCTTGACAGTTCTTGAACAAAGGCATCATCACCATGATCAGTGAGCACCAGCAGCTGGTCATGACCTGTTATAGGATCCGGTCGTGATCGTGGTGACGAGGGGTCCATGTGTAGTGAAGTATGTCGTATAGTACAGCTGTTGGAATTCTAGGATGCCTCGGTCATTTCGTCGACAAATTATCTGTCGACAGAGCCGGCGACATGTGCGAACCTGAAGCCACCCTTCGTGTTGGTGAGGCATAGGCCGTCGAGGCTGGTAGGTCTGGATAGTGCTACGTAGACCAACTTCAGTGGATGGTGTTTGTCGTATTCGTAGACTACCTGGGCGTATGTGGCCTACGTCGCCTAGTCTACAAAGCGGCTGTCAATTAATGTGGCATCATCCTCGGTCAGCATGAGGCCGTCGCCCAGCCTCGTAAGAAATGAAAAGGACACTGCGTCGTTCTGGTGGACGAAGTGCACTTTACGGTGCGGTGATGTGGATATCATATGTAACATTCGTTAATGTTACATATGATATGGGGCCGAGCAATGCTTCAATATAGCTTCCCGAATCATAGGAATACAAATGTAATGTTTATTAGACTGCTATAAAAGAGGAGCCAACACAGGAACTCCAGACGTTCATCTGATATGACGCCTGTATTGTATGAGTACACATCGTAGGAGTATCATGTAGTGTTTATTGCCTGTCTTGTAAAATTAGATAGCCAGCACCACAACCACAATTGACGTTGCACCGATAGTACGCATGCGTAGGCTGTTTTTCCAAGCCAGTTTATAGACCTGGCGTGGCTCAGTGGTAGAATACCTGATTTCCACGCAGAATGCTTGGGTTCTATTCCTGCTGGGATCCTAATTTTTATTATTTCCATTCGTTGAGTCAACGCTGCCGATGTTGGTTTTCCTTAACGCTCTAGCATTTAGGTTACCAACGTCTGTTCTCGCCGTTCCTGCGTAGATATAAACTGTCAATCACCTGTGGCACATACCGTACACCGCGGCCCGTGGTAAACGGGTATGTGCCACACGTGTCTATTGGAAAGGGTTTGACGACGTACGCGACAGGATTTTAACGTTATTCATATCATGACTCGGCAGTCATATTCGTCAAATCCTCTTATCCTCCCATGTAAATTTTGGTCTACACCAAGTTAAGGAGGCGATCATGAGAGCACCCAGACGTAGACGGCTAGATAGATAGATAGACAGATAGATAGATAGATACGTAGATAGAAACGCTCAAAGTGCCAGAGGTTCGCTAAGAAATGCTTCGCATTTAAAAAATTGACCGCGTATCTGCGTGCTTCGCTGCAAATGTCGTCTAAAGACGATAGAAGAGGCGCTGCGTGAGATATGGACGCCATCTGGCAATACGTCGGGAAACATGAGTGATGTGTTGCGGGCTGGTAGTCCCGGCGCAGCAGCAGGCGAAGACCGGCGGTGACCAACGTGACCGGCGGGGACACCAGCCAGCCCGAACAAGCGGTTTGGCGCGAAGCGCTGAAGCAGAAGAAACGTCCGCACTCAACGAGAACTCTCCACACACTCTTTTATTTACACGTCGCCTGGGTAAAACAGGAATGCTAGAGCGGCGTCCCATGGTATTCATACAGTGCAATACAGAACCGAAACCGAAACACAACAATGAGCTCGTGCAGATGGCACGGAGGAAGGCAAGTTTCAGCGCAGTCGCATTTTCAGCGCAGCTTAAGAAACTAGTGTCGTTAGAATTACGTATGTATGCATTTTCTATTAATGTAACACATCACCTAATACTTACCTAGTGATGTTGCGCCTCAGATACGCGTAATGTTTCTTTTTTGATCGACAATGTACACAAAGTATGAACCTAGTCAGCCGTTCAAGATGGCTGGCCCTTGGGCAAGTGGTTCAACTTTAGCCGAGTGGCTGAATCGAGTGACGTGCCAACAAACAGAAAGACAGACAGAAAGACAGACCAAAATTTCTCCGTTTAAGTATCCCAAGAAAGACTATCGTCTTTAAAAGAAGCCCCAGGTACAGTGGTCTGAGGGGGACACTTGGACATTGATTAGGCTATGGGAGGACAACATGCACGCGTCTCGCCGCGTCTGCCTCGTTTTCCTGAGAGAAATAGCACGCTACAAGACTTGCAATTGTCACATTTTCCTCCGTACGATCATCCATGGCTAGCCAGACAAGAGCGAGGCAGACGAGAGCGCTAACAAGGAAAAGAGACGCCCACTGTTACTAGAACAATATATAAAGGTCGCCAGTTGTGCAAACGCGTGTTAAGATACAACTGCGCGAACTTTTTTTTTTCAACTGGAGTTGTTAAATTAATGTGACCAAACACGCCATACAATAAATTTGTACATCTTCTATCGAGGTACACAATTTTCTTTTCGCTGGTTCTGTATTGAAAGCGAGCGCCACTCTTTCGGTAGCGCATTCGGAAGGAACCTCTAAAAAAGAGATCGTCGGTGCCGTGTGACTGCAAGGGAACGCCTCTTCATAAAAAGGTTTTCAACATAGTAAAAACCGCTTACGTAATGGCTTCTGGCGCGCCTGTGTGGCACGGGTATTAGACAGGAATATTTGCCACTCTCGCTGAGTATATGGATGTAGTGTTATTCGTAAGAAAGTTCATGCTCTTGGCAGCGTACGAAAAAATGAAATATTTTGAAGAATGGCAATAGAGTTTATGCGGATTTCTCGTTAAGCAAAGTGCTCCGCCTGAAATATAAATGCGTGTCATATCCGTTGGCAATGCGTGACGCGCATTGCTCTGCGTAATAACCAGTTATTAACAAGCGGTCAGATTCGAAGAAATATTTTCCTGAAGCTCAAAAACTGAAGTACCACAACTTCTACGAATGCTTCAAATACTTAGAAAGGAATGTAGATGTACAAACCATCTTGCCAGCGGAAGTGCTAAACATTGAACCTAATAATGCAGACCATTTTATGACAGTCTAGTGTTCAGTATGAAACAAAGGCCGAAATATTACTAGTGCAGAAATAGGAAGGATAGAACAGAGTTGAAGTGCACAATACTTTGCAAGAATTCCAAAAATTGATAGTAATGGACAAAATTCGAAAAATATATCCACATTTTTATGAACACAGGTAATAAACCTTTATAGAGAATGTGCAGTAATTCCTGCACCGTCGCGCACTCTTCTTTCTCGTCTACCCCGGGCTCACTTTCTGGCGCAGGAAGAAAAAGCAATATCCACATCAATACGATATATGCAGATTTACCATCGCTAGTTCCGCTGAAAATTTATGCAAAAAAACGCCAGGCCTGCACGGAAAGCGCCACACATTAACAACGAAAGTTGGAAGCGTGGCATTCTAGATATACTCTCCTGGTGCTAGTAATAAAATTACACTAGCAAGGTACGCACCACACCAAAAACATGCTTTTTGTGAACTTGTGAGGCACCCACCATGATATTTTTCGTCATTCTGCGGAGTACCGTGATACCCACCACACACCTGAAAGTCCTTATGTGCACTTTGTTGATGCTGTGCCTGATTAAGAAGAAGAGTTATGGCAGATTATCTTGCAATGGGTTGGAAGCATTCAACTACCCACTCGTTGCGCAGTTCGCATCGTGTGATGCGTGCTTAGAGAATGCGCGTAGTGTGACGCCTGGTTGTGATTTTGCTCTTCTATCAAGCTAATTGACATATGGTAGTGTGCTTCCTTGCCTAAATGAAGCCTGTATAGGGATTTTTGCAAAACAGTTTGATGTACAGGCATGGTTCTGAGGCAGAAGAACTGGGCTCCAAAGCAGGGGGCCCAGGTTCGAACCTCGTTCCATCCTGGCTATTTTGTCCTATTTCGTTTTAGTGTGCTTATTTCGCAGGATAACGGTTACGGGCACCGGCGCTGGCGGCGACGTCGACGGTGGACAACCACGGCGCCAAAAACGGCCGTTGTTATTTTATAACAGCGATCGCCGTACAAAATTCACCGCATGTCATGCCAGCAAGTTGGTTCAAGAAAACAGGAGATAACAATGACCGACGGGCGCAGCCTGATGGGAATAAATTAAAGAAAGCCTCACGCAGTTATCATGGACCTCGTGTTCTTTGTAAACCTTCGCAGCCTTCTAGCTCACATGATGGAATGAAAGTTTCAAGTCTGCAACCTGAGGATATTAAAGAATGTCATCTCCTTTGCGTTCATCTCTGATGGATAAGCAAGTCTTTATTGACCAATATTTCCAAAATATATAAACAAAATGGTAACGCGAGAATATTTATGTGCTTTATAAACAAGGAGACACGCGCATTCATGTGCCACGTGAGAAGTATTATTAAATAAATATTGCACAAAACAACAATAATACATTAAGCGTGAAATCTTTTCTGGTGATGGTACTGGAATTACCACCCCAGCTCTCAAGCATGATGTTTCACACACACTGGGCTGAAGAGCCATACTTTTTTTTCTTTAGTAAGCTATATCCGAAACGTAAATCGCACTTTCAGGTATCTGAAATACACGCACAGCGCTCATATATTTTTTCATCGAAAGACAACACGGTCGCCTACGCGATATTTTATAGAGTATCCAGAGAGAGTAGGTGTGTATGCGTCGTTGATGGTAACGTGCCTTCGCGAGTAAGCAATCTAACTGTGCCAATGATAAACAACTTACCCCTATGAATGCCAGTGTGAATGAATTCCTTTTTTTATATATACACAGAGACACATACACAAACACACACACACACATATATATTGGTAAAAAATACGACACCGAAGCACCTTTCTTCAACAATGAGCGCTTTCGGAGCGCATTTGTGAAGAAATTTTCGAAGGTCTTTGACATTTCTGAGACCGCTAATGTTCCACTGCCAAAGTGGAGCGTCCATGGTAAAAATTTATTGTGCTCTTTGTACAGAAAGGAATAGCTAGGTGTTCACGTGACGGCGCCATTGTCCTGCGCCGTAACGTGTTTATTTGGGTGTTTCGATGCGGTCGAGAACGCCGCACCTCTTTTGTGGCCGAATAGGTGCAGCAGTTGCATAGTATCTTTCATTGGTGGTAGTGGCTGGCTGCAAGTGCGGGCTTGTAGATCGTGTTCAGTACCACGCCTGCTGAGGCCAGGTCTTGAGCTCCGAGAACCCAGCAGTCGCAGAACTCCGGGTCTGATTGGGCTTATTGGGATAACTTTCTTTACCCAAAGGCCGGTGCCAGAACCACTGGCTTGCAGCAAGTTGGCGGCAGGTAAACCGCAGACTGTTACGACACTGCATTCTTTAAGCCGCGTTAAGGTAAGCAGCGCCACGGAATGGCGGGTGCCTTTTACGCGCGTCTTTGAAATATAGACTTTAAAGATGTTAGGGTGATACCCTTAAAATGTGTTTAGAGTTCCTGACCGTGCATTTCTTTTCTTCTTTTTTTGTAATTGGGGCAAGATCGGTAGCACGTCGGCTGTGCATAAGCATAGTTCAGAGAGCAAGACGTGCCGTTACAGTTGTGCTACGCGTAGCCTTGGAATCGAAGTTCGAGATTAGATGCACCTACGCCGGTTTTGAAAATAATAGCTGACGACTATGCTTGCCCATCCAGTGTATGGATATCAGCAGATCTTTGAAGCAGAAGGCACACGTGTGGTGTTTTGCTGGGAATGTTTTTATTTTGTCATCGATGAATGATGCACTCTATATATCTTAGGTTAATGGAGTTTCAAAACTCTCACTAGATCGATTTCAGGCACATTAGTACGATTTGCTTCTCTAACTACAAATTGTGATTTTTTTATATAACGATTAGTGGAAAGAGTTTTCGGAATATTTCCAAACGGCACAAGCTCATTTACACAGGGTACTGCACTTTATCGGTAATATCTGGTAGGAGGTCTCCAATTACCATATAGTTTGTTTTATCACCTGAAATAAAGGTATTCCCTCAACCTTGCGGAACAGAAAAGAGACAAACAGTTCCAGGTGGTTTTTCGGTTTTAAACTGCTTAATGCTTCTGAATTGCACAAATATGTGCAAATAACGTGCACAGGTTCAAATTTAACCGCACTTTTTGGGTGGCAATACGGTAGCAAAATGCTTGGGTTCCCATGGTGCATTAGATTGCTCTAACGCCAATCGCGGCCAGCCGCCACAGATCCCAACTGTGAGACGCAGAAGCACGTAACGTGTAAGGTTGGCGGTGCCAGTCTTACATTGCCACCATAGCCTAGTGTTCAAACGTAGCTGCGCTGAGCTTCAGTTGCACAGTTTGACGAACTTGCCTAACTTGAAGCTCAGCGTGACCGAATACATTGGGCCCCAGAGTGGGCACATGCACAAAGTTAACATCAGGCACCTATGAATTAGAAGTCACTGCAAATAATACATCAGGGGACAGTACAGGAAGGCGACATGGGAGCGAAAGGCTAAAAAAGTGGGTTGCCATGCCCGACTGGCAACTACAACAGGATCAGTCAGCCTGCGGGTGCCGCCGTCGTCACGTGGTGTCAAAGTGGCGCGTTGCCTCTTTCGGAAAGCCTTACGAGTCCGAACTCTCGCCATCATCTCAATTCAAGTATCGCCTTTGCTGCACACGCGGCTCCGCCACGTTCGGCTGCCGATAGCGTGGTCTCAAATCCCCTCGTTAGCTTGGGTCCGTGAAGCCGGTACGCACCAAGCGGCTGCAGGCGCAGACGGCTTTGTGGGAGCATTGAGAGCTATTTCAATACGAATTAATTACGCTTAATAACTGAGAGGTCAGTGCAGCTGCAAAGAACGTGAACCGGGCTTAAATATTGTGGGAAAGTTTGTTGCAACATCCACCATGTCTGTCACGGATTGCTAAACAGCCTGTAGTTTGCAATACTCTTCTATAACTGACGGTGGCTGTTTTAATGTCGTAGAACTAAAAATTGGGTGAGTTGGTCACAATTCATAGTGATGCTTCAGAGCGCGCACAATACAACGACAAAGACAGGTCACATAGAGTATCACAAGCCATGTCCCTGAGATCCGTCCTCCTATAGCTTCTTCAAAAATATTTTTACATTATATGCAATGTGCGGATACTTCAAGAAAGTGCAGTTGAGTATATAAGCGTTTCACTCAAATCTCCCTAAGCACAGGATGCGTACAACACTACGGCCTGCCCGCATTTATTTAGCTGCGGAGCTGCTAAACGCAGTGTGTCAGACCGGAACAAATACGATGAAAACGATATTTTTTAACAGAGCAAGAAGTTCACCAAAACGTGTCGCCATATTTCGTTTCGGATTGCAACCAATATAATTTTATTGGTTTTCTTTTGAAGAGAAAATCTGGGAATCCGAACATCCGAGAGCAATAATGAATATCTCAGGCAAGGACTCCAAATTGAAAATTGTGCTGCAAATTTGGGAAGGAGGACGAGAGCGGCAACCGCTGGTGTATATACTAAGACATAGGGTGCCTGGTGTGCAAGCCAGACAATCGGCGTGGAGAGGGCATTCACGGCTCTGAGGTTCGTTCTATGCGAGCAGTGCATGGTCTCACACATCACTCGGTGGCGTTCTGCTTCTGAGATCTTAATCACTAAATGGAAGCGAAAGATTCGTCCTACTCGGAAAATTTGGAATTCACCTAAAGGAAAATTCGGCAGATCCCACTCATTCCGAGGAGGAGGAGGAGAGGTTGAGGAAAGGAAAAGGCGCAACTTCTACAACCCTTATTGGGAGCACGGCTCAGCGCCTGTAGGGGAAAGGGGGAAAGGGAGATAAAGATGAGAAGAGGGAGGAGAAGGAGAGGAGGAATGCTGTCCATGACCGAGGACGCGGCGAGCGGCTACTATAGCCGGTTGGCCGGTCCAGTGTCCTCAAGGAAGCGAAGAACCGCCTTGAAAACCTGGGTGTGGTGCTGTGCAGGGAATAGGAGGTCCCTCTGTGTAGCCGCAGAAATACCCTGGCGACGCACACATTCCGGGAGTTGATGTCATGCGAATGAGTAGGATATTAGTGGCCTATGCTGATTATTTGTTGCATTTAATCGAGCTTTCCGAGTCAGACAGACTTCCTTGACCATTTTGAGTAGTCATGGCTATATCGGGGATCGACCCGTAGCGAGGAACTTTTTCGGGGTAGCATGGGAGAGGGAGCGTTTGGTGAAGGCCTTGACAAAATTAGAAAAGCACCCATTTTGAGGAAAGTGCACATTTGAGGAAGCAACAATGTGGGAGGTTACTACTAGGGACCCCCTCTCTGACTACGGGATTGATTGTGCGCTTACCAGGCTCGTCCAGTACACTGACGGTCAAAGTGTAAGCTATGGGACGATGTAACATCGGCACCCACCTTAGAGCACATATGTCAGTTTTCATGAAATAAACTGATTGCTACGGTGCGATGATGTGCGCATCATAAGAAGCGGTTTGTGCCGTATTCCTGCGTTTTGAGTAATGTATGACCATAGGTTGGCGAGCCATGGGAGTTGATATGTAATGATTATTAATTGTTACTTACGCCGATAGTGAGCATTGCAAACACAGATGACGTTGCCGCGATATGACGCCATTATAAGTCTTCTTCGTAAATAGGTACAAGCACTGGTGTAGCTCTGTTGTTGATCACTTGACGGCCACGCAGAATGCCTAGGTTCGATTGCGGCTTTAACGGTCATTTTCAGCCTCTCCTCCAGTCTGACATTTCCCTCACCGACAATGCTGCTGACGCCTGCCCCGCATTTTCTGCGACACAGGCTCCATACTGCCATCAGGTAAACGTTTTCAAAGCATTTCCTCGCCGTTTCTGGGTTGATACACACTTTTATGCACCTGTGACTCTTACACGCATTCCACGGGCCCTGAAGTGCGCGTATGTTCCACACATGACTGAAGGACAAAGTTTCATTATATGCGTAACAAGTATCTCACACTATTCATACAATGACCTGTTCGTCGTGTTCGTCATACACTTATTCCCTCTCATGCAAACCTTGGTATGCGCCAAGTTATAGAGACGACCACGAGAGCGCCCTGACCTAGGCGGATAGATAGATAGATAGATAGATAGATAGATAGATAGATAGATAGATAGATAGATAGATAGATAGATAGATAGATAGATAGATAGATAGATAGATAGATAGATAGATAGAAACGGTCAAGGCCGTTTTGGTTCGATAAGAAAGGCTTCACATTTAAAAAAAATACTGTGTTTTATTGTTACGCTATATTGAAATATTTGTATGCAACAAAAACCGTTACATACTCTTACGGATTTCTTTTGTGTTCCGGAACAGAAACGCAATGTATCGTTTTCGCGGCGGAATGAAACTAAAGTCAAAAGAAAAACATTTCTTTGCGACAGCCTCTTTCTAGGGCTGGCAGGTGGGCTGGCTGGCTGTGCAGTCGGCTACAAATTTAGATGAAAAAAATACATTGACCCTGACTTTTACCTTTATCAAGCACTGGTCGAATGCGAACTGTATTAATTCCTAATGTAATCCTATTCCTTGAAAAACGCGTCCCCGGCAGTGTACATTAGTGCGATTATCTTTTGATTTCCTATTGTGTCATCTTTATCTAGAGGCAATACCATGTTTTTCCTCACTGAAGTTCAGCAGCTGCGGTGCCTAATGGTTATGGGGCCCACCTGCTCAACCGAACCGCGTGGTTTGATGCCGGCCGCAGCGGTCGCATTTTCAATTGGAGCTAAAATGCTGGAGGTCCGGGTACATAGCTTTAGGTCCATAATAAACATTGCCAAATGGTCGAAAGTTTCGGAGCACTCCACTACGGCATGCCTCGTAATTCCATCGTGGTTTTGGGACGCAAAACACCAGATGTTGTTGTTAATATTATTCATCATTCGGAGTCTTTGTAAGTGCCCTACATTATGGATTCTTGCAGCCATCCAGCAATCTGTTCCTGTGGAAAAGCGCATGACCGAGAGAACGAAGATAAATAAAAGCCTGCACGCACAGGCGACGGAGGACACATCGGACTACTGAGTGGCCCCAACATTTGCCAGGGCATCTTTAGCAGTGGCCAAAAAGAATAAACGGACGACATGAGCTTCAGGTTGGAATAAGCCGCCGTTTCGACTCGGTGTATACAAGAGCGGCCCGACAAATCAGTGCCTCTAGAGTAGGCATACTAAGAGTAGGACCGTGTAGTTATTTAGATGGTGGATAGTTGCAGCTTGTTTACAGTGACTGTCCTTCTGAACCAATATTCTTCTAAACAATCAATTTTATTAAAAGGATTAGTAAATCAAAAATGTGGATGAGCGCCTGCATCTTCACGTAGACTGGTATTTTGTAGTGGCAACACGTATATGAATAGCACAATTCTCTTCTTGATTAATAAAATCCACTCACCCTTAATAGCGCACGCATATAAATATATCTGTGCATTCTGTGGTTATCTGTATAGGTGAGTCGGTTGGTATTCGAGGAGAAGATACATATCACCTCCAGGTGTGTACTTGATATACATTCTATTGCCGTTTATATTTGGAAGATATCTTTTCAAAGAAAAGTTATTGTGGGCGTGTTCCAGTGCATGAAACATCAGATTTCTGAGAGCGCGGTGGTACATTCAAATGCCACTACCAATTTAGTTTTATTAAGCCCAAAGCCTTTGATCATTCATCAAACGTCAAAAGTGAGCGTCTACGTTGGCGCCAACACGAGTGATAAAAATTCATCCTTTGATTGTCACCATATGACACCATCATGACTTCACTATCGCGTGACATAAGGTGACGTCACGTGACGACGTCATCACATGGCATCGTCGAAATCCCCCAGGGGGGGGATAAGAAAAACAAAGGGATTGCTTCTCCTTCAAATCGTCTTCGGCAAGTCCACAAGAGACACTGTGACTTTTTGTTCAATCAGGTACACTTATTCATGCAATGAAAAACTCAATGTCTCTCGTTTATATAATTCTAATTTTCCAGTGAATAGTGACAAGAGAAACGAACACATAAACAAAGGTACTTTATTTTCATGTTTCGGAATTCAAAAAATTGTTTTCATGATTTTATCTAAAAGGCCGCCAAGGATTCAAAACAATGTGAGAGGTAACTGGGCGACATTTGGTATAATTACTTGCCATCAGGCTGTGCTAGTCCGTCATCGTTATCTTTTGTTTTCTCGCGCTATCTCGCAGGCATGAAGCGCATAGAATTTTTATATGCGTTTCTAGAGCAACAGCGAAGGTATTCCCGTGCGCTTTGTATTACTCTGGAATGTGCTTTCGTCCTTGCCTCGTGAAATGACCATGATGCGTGAAATATAAAAGCGCGCGTCGACGACGACGACATACGCAGTACCAGACGCCTGCTGTCCATCCTGAGGGAAAATAGAGGTATTTTTTCATATATATTTTATTCTGTTCCATTTTCAATACATATTGGTACAGGCCATTTGGCACTTCAACAGTGTTTGATTCTCAGACCTTCGCAGAGAAAACATTTCCACCATTGCGTTTCAGACTGGACACCGCTGTCATAAAAAGAGTCTATATTACTAGGTCCTTTTCTGATCACTTCTGCTGTTCATAGTTTGTGCCGCTGTGTTCGATACTGAGACTTCGAAGAGTTCTCGCCGTTTGCCGCTAGTTTTGGAGCGTCTGATGAACATTTCCAGAAGTGCGAACGCCTGTACGTCGCTAACCACAACCAAGCAACCTTATTCACGTTATTCTAGGCAACAAAACAAGTCCGGAAAATTAGCTTTGACGTGGAGCTGTCTGACCAGCGAAAAAAAAAATGAAAGCTGCACAATTCGGTTTCTCGCTGTTATGTGGCTCTTCAAATTATTTGCAATGAACAGCGAAAAGTGCTCCTAGTGCAATCATGTAGTCCTATGCCCATTTTGCGCATATACCAAGTTAGAACTATGAGTTCGTTATGTCAATTTACAAATATGATGAGGGAAATAATTCTGGTCGAAGCGCCGCACGTATACATATAGCGAGGTTTTTTACCGGGCTACTAGGCGTGGATCCTTGATGTATTACATCGCGATATAGCACAATTGACAACGAGAGAGCGGCTAAAGATGGGAAGCGATGTTTTCATTTGTCGCTGTCTGTTTTTTTTTACTTTTTGTTCTCGCGCACTAAAATACATCATGACTCATAAGCAAGACGTCCAGCTAAAATGTAACATAATATAAAATTAAGATGGCGCACTCGAAGACAATAGACGATGTGCGTGTTGCGATATTTGCTATAATCCCATGCCATCAGGCAATGACAGGCGGTAGTCGTCACCTTCTGATTTCTCGAACTGACAGGCATCAAACGTGATGAATTCTTTCTATATTATTAGTGCAACAGCATTGATAATGCCGCATGCCTTGTATTACTTTGGTATTTGTTTTCGTCATTGCCAAATGCAATGACCACGATGCGTGTTATACGAAAGCGCTGGTTGACGCCGTCAAAATAAGTGCGCATTGCAAGAAGCCTGCTGTCCTTCCTTCGAGAAAATGTAGGTATATTTTGTAACGTTAGCTACACTTGCCTAGCCGGAGCCGATTCAGCGTGGATCCTCATGAGCCGTGCTGCGCATGCGCGAGGATCAGTGATGTCACACAGCTGGCTCACCGCTCTCTGCGCTCTCCGCCACCACGCTCTCTCCACCACTGCCTCGCGCGACTCGCCGCTGCTGGTCTGCGCGTTCGGGAGGAGTGGCGTCGTAGCCGCGGCACACAAACTGGCGCCGGTGCGCGCGTAGACTCCGCCACCGCTGCTCACGACTCGCCGCTGCTGGTCTGCGCATTCGAGAGGAGTGACGTCGTAGCCATGACAGACACACTGGCGCCGGCGCGCGCGCTGCTATTCGCCTTCGCTGTACAGTCGGTGCAGTCGCCGTCTAACAGTGCGCTGAAGCCGCGTGATAGCACCCCTGACTGGAGTTTCCAGGTGGGTAACGCCATGGAGAAGGAGAGCGCAAATGCTGCTCAACGGCGCAGAAGAGGCGCGAAGCTGATCTCATCGGATCCCGAAGTACTTGCCTGGCAATTAGCGCTTCAGCGTACGAAGAATGAACAGAAGAAGGCTAATAATCCTAGACAATATGGAAAGCTAGGAATAATCAGCTGAACCTTTGCAAACGCTACGTATGTCCTGGCATAGCCGAGCTAAGCCACTGCAATTTTTTTCATATGTATCCCCTTTCCTTCAATTCTCCACGCTTCTGGCTAACACATATTCGGCACGACAACTACGTTCCATTCTCCGCACTACGCAGACAAATCATTTGCACCATTACGTCTCATACTGAACACTTCTGTCATAAAAAGAGTTTACATTATTAGGTTCAATTCTGAAACTTCTGCGTATAATATAATTTGCGCATCTGTGACAGAGTGCAAGTCATCATTTTGAGGGCATGGACCTCCACTGTAGCAGGGGGAAGTTTTGTTGAAATAATGCACTCCATTTTTTTCACGTCTTCTAATCTTTATGCGCAATGCGACAAGACGTGCTCAATGAAAGAGTATGTTTGAAACTTTTCACTGGGAATAAAATCAGTTGAGATGCCTGTGCTCCTTGCTTTTTAGTATTTATGTCTCAAGCGAACAAATGTAGGGATTTCAGCATGATCATTTTCAAAATGCGGTCGGTTAGGCTAGCAGTATAAATTCTTGATTTGTTCTGAATAATGACACACGTTTCTGTCGCATGCTTTTACTGATCCTTCCAGACATTTCTTTTGGAAAGCGCCACCTCTTGCAAGACACAGGAAAATGTCTCCCGCGTATGGATATTTCATTCTTGTGTTCCTTATAGGTAAGCTATCATACGCCATACTACTTTAAAATATACATCCCACAGTGTACAACAATACTTTCTTGGTTGCTTAAGTTCTTCTTAAATTCTAATTTCTTTCTTAAGCTTAAGTTCTCACTATCCCAATTTTTCAGAAGAAAAAGCGGAAATGTACTTCGTGGCCTTTGTTCACCTTTGACTAACATATGATCTTAATGGTTGAGGCTCAGATATGTAAAATGTAGTTTCCGAGCGAAGAGCGACATTTCGTATACTTCCTATTCTTTAAACTCTGCGTGAATTACTGTCTATATCTGACAATGGCGTATATTGTTGTCCACCGGGAAATCAAGCCTCATAAAAGCAGAACTTGTTGCTGGCCTAAATGGTACATAACTCCGAGAAAAAGCTAAGCGCCTGAGCACCACCAGCAGAAAGAAGAAGCCCAAGAGCGTCTCTTCTTGTGCTTCTTTTTTCTGCTGGTGGTGCTCAGGTGTCTACCTTTTTCTAAATAATCCTCGCTTGCCAGGCAGAACCCATTTGGTTTTAACAGCAGCGTTGTTCAAGCCGACCGTTAGTTTGTGTAGGGCAAACAGAAAACTATCATCATCATCAATCGGTACGCGCTGTCTTTGTCCTCTTGTTCATCTTCTTAGCTCCCACGACACATGCGCCGATTTTTCCGTGGTGGGGTGCAATAACTTTGGTGGGTAAAGAACAAGTACAGCGAGGTATAGAAAGAAAGAGTAAAATAGAGATAGAAAGAACGACAGAAAAGGATAGAAAGACAAAAAAATAGGCAGATCCCTCGTACCTTGGGAATCGATGTTATGCGAAGCATGCGCGGGATGGTGACTGTGGCGTAATCTTTCATATTGAGCGAAACGTTACGGAATTACCCTAGAGAAATGTGGAAGTGGTATACGCATACTCATGTGTTGAGTCGCATATGTATTATATAACCGGTTGTTTACATTCACGTAACGCTGCCAACAGCAACATGGGTGTTACCAACACCAGACGCGGTAAGCTGATATGTAGTGCTTATATATTCTTCAATACTGCATAGCGCGAATCCGAACATACAAGGTCATCATCACCGTGATCAGTGAGCACCAGCAGCTGGACCGGACTTGTTGTATCCGTTCGTGATCGCGGCGACGAGGGGTCTAAGTGTAGTGATGTCCGAGATATAGTGTAGCTGGTGGAAATCCTGGATACCTCTTACGATGAAATGATCTATGATGCCTCCTGTCCTGGACTTGGTAGCGAGGTCTTTTGGTGTCCTGTCCACATCCAAGCCGTCTTTCACGCACCATAAGGACGAGGCGTTGTTGGGCCTTCATAAGTCGATGTTGAAGTCACTGGTAATGATGAGGGCACTGGTTCTCTCGGCAGATTTATTGTAGGAAGCTATCACCGCAGTTTTTATTTTTTTTGTAGTCCACTTTGCGGACCACGTGGATGCGGGGATGATAGTTGAGCGTCTTCCAGAGGTGTTCTATCTTCAGCTTCCTCACTATCCTTGCGTCGACCGGGGTGGTGTAGTGGTTATGGTGCTCGGCTGCTGACCAAAAGGTCGCGGGTTCGATCCTGGCCGCGGCGGTACCATTTCGATGGAGGCAAAATGCTAGATGCCCGTGTACAGTGCGATCTCGGTGCAAATTGAAGAATACCAGATGGTCAAAATTTCCGGAGCCCTTCCCTATGGCATCTCTCATAATCATATCGTGGTTTTGGGACATAAAACTCCAACTATTATTATTATTATCACTTTCCTTGCGTGTCAATGTCTGTGTTCGCCGTTACTGTGTTGGCTGAAGACTCTGTCATTTATTATACGGCAGATTCCACGCCTTGTGGGAATCGGTTTCATGCGCAGCAGTCGGCGAGTAATTGCCTCTGCTGTATTTTTCTTTGCATTGAGCCAAGTGTTACGAGGTTTATCGACGTGTTTATGCAAGTGCAGTAGTTGTGTGCACGTCATTGTCGAACCAGGAATGTCACCACAACTGGCAGAGTAATGGTAACTTATGTTCTGATGTAACGTCAGCACTCACGTTAGAGCACACGCATCACTATTATCCAAAGCGAGTGCACTTTACGGTGCGATGATGTTAAAATCGTGTGTAACTTTATCGTATTGCCGGGTTCGAGCAACGCTTGTATATAGCTTCCTTGAATCAGGAATACAAATGTAATATTTATCAGACTGCTGTAAAAGCATAGCCAACATTGGAACAACAGTTCACGTTAGCCCGAAATGACGCCTCAATCATAGGGGCCAAACAACGAAATGTTCCTTTCCTTCGACCGCGTCCTGACCTTACGTGAGGCCTCCTTCCAGCCAAGTATCGACGGAGGAAGCAAGCGTACTCTGAAAGCTCCCTTCACCCGTCCTCGCCGAAGAAATGGTTTCCGAAACCGTAGCGCATCTCTTCCTTTCCTGCTCCGCCCTCTCCACCCACCGCGAAGCGCTCGCTCGTGCCTTCAGGCAGTTGGGACTTTCGTCTGCCACGGTGGATGACATTCTGCACCCGGTAGGATCAGCCCATCGCGTGCGCCCTGCCCTGCGCGCGGTCCTCAACTACATCGAGGCCGCGCAACTGGCCGACCGTCTTCTCTGAACCTCGCCGACCAAGCCCCCAACAAACGGAACTTCCGTGTTGTTTTTCGTTTTTTTCAGTCATGTGTTTAACTCGTGTTTCCTTTTTCTTTTTTTCCCCTCTCCCCCCAGTCATGCGTTTAACTCCCCCAGGTCTCCTCCTCCACTCTAACTCTAACTTCTTCTATACTTTACTTCCCTTTCCCCCCAGCTGTTTCGGTTGTGGTGTGCTCGCCTGAGAGACAGTTACTGCGTCACTACCCCCACTCTACACCTAATTTTCCCAAATAATAAAGAGTCTCTATTCGCTCCTGCGTTCGAGATTATCGAATATATGCTTTGCTCACAAGCGTTTATTCTGTAAAAAAAAGTTGGGTCACCACATCACTTTCCAATTTGAAGTGTTAGTATAGAGACGCGTGTACGCTTTCTTCCAACTGCGATTACTAAATGTGAAAAGCCACCGTAGTCGAGCGCAAAACGTGGTGCGTTCTAGCAACACTCAAACGCCCGCCTATTTAAACGCTGTCAGTCTAAACGCGCTTCACCGTGCACGCACGCTCGCGTCTGCCCGCAAAGGTAGGGTGGGAGGGTTTCCTCGGAAACAAGCATCCCGTGGGCTAGCTCGTCACAGCTGTGAGGTGAAGCTCTCGTTCAGGGCCAAAAGCGGACCTAAGGGCGCACGAAGGTAGCCCCAAAGCAACCTTAAGCTGAGAAAGCGCCAAGGAAGCCTTCGTCGACGGCTCCTCAGTGAGGAAGCTTTCAGAGTGACATAAGGCGTCCTCACCAAAATGAAGGCTTCCTTACTGAGGAAAGCAAAGTTTCGTTGTTTGGCCCAGGAGTACATATATAATGTTTCCTGCGTTGTGTTTATAAAATTAGATAGCCAGCACTATACCCGCAGTTGACGTTGCACCAATATTACTTCTGTATAGGCTCTTTTTCCAAAGCAGCTTCAACAACTGCCGTGGCCATGTGGTAGAATACCTGAGTGGCACGCAGAACACTTGGGTTCGATTCCTGCTGCGATCCTGGTTTATATACTTTGCCTTCGTCTGGGCAACGCTGCCGATGTCCGTTTTTCTTAGCGCTTTTGCATTTATATCAGCAATGTCTGTTCTCGCCGTTCCAGGGTAGGTAGAAACCGTCAACCACTTGTGGCGCATACCCATATGCCACGGCCTATGGTATACGGGTACGTGCCCCACGGGCCTGGAGGAAAGTGTTCGACGACGTATGTGGGAGGATTTTCGGCAGGAGGGCGTACGCGGCAGTCACATTCGTCAAACAATCTTACCCTCCCATACAAATGTTAATCTAGACCAAGTTAAGGCGGTGGTGACGAGAGCACCTTGACGTAGGCGGCTGGATGGATAGATACGTAGAGAGAAACCCTCAAAGTGCCTTAGGCTCGCTAAGAAATGCTTCGCATTTAAAACAAATAGACAAAGGCACAAAGATATAGAAAGAAACAGGGAAAAAAGAGAGAGAGAAAAGAGAGGGCAAGGCAGAAAGAGAGAGAAAAATGGAATGAAACAGAGAGAAAAAAATATATATTGTGAGCCTGCGACTACCAGCGCCGAACAGCCAATGTCGTCCACCCGAAACCATTTGTGCAGCTCGCCATGAAATTTCACAGCGTGGCCGAGTGTAAGGAAGACAGCGGCGCTCGGGCACGGGCGCGAGATCGGCTGGCACCAAGAACAGAACGACGAAGCTGGCAGAATAGAACGGCCGGCCTAGTGAACAGGCGCTGTGTCTATTTCTGTCTCGTTCCTCTACAATATATATATATATATATATATATATATATATATAGCGAGAAATAGAGAAGAGAGAGGGGTCAAGAACACAAAGAGCGGCGGAAAGACTGTAAAAGTGCAAAAGAGAGAGAAAACGGAAATTAAAGAGAGGCAAGCCAGGCGCCCACTTACGCACTTCGTTCGGGCTCGGCGCCACTAGTGCAAAGCTGCCTTCATATCTTTTTTATATTGCTTGTGTGTTTTATTGACGCCGTAAATAACTGGTGCTCGCTGTCTTTCAGGTTGTTTGTCTCCACTTTACTTCGGGCTGCTAGCTTAAGAGAGGAGGGGTAGCTGGCAGTACCCGCTTTGCCCACATGAACAAGCACATCTATTTTAAAAAGAGGGCGCAGGTCGCTCAATTAACAGTTCGACTTAATGGGTTAGTGTATGCGTGGCAGGCCGAGCACTCTAGAACAGATATGATGCAGAGATAAATATAGAGCGAGGGCAATATAGAAACTCACGAAACGCCTTGCTGTGCCGTAGGTGCGTTTCTCCGCTATACACTATACTTTCTTGTCTTCGCATTTGCACTGGGAGTGCCCTGCTTACCACTAAGATGCTGCGCAACAACAGTGCCTAAATGTTAAGTGATTTCTGCTTTCATTTCGAAAATTCAAGTATCTGCACGATTTAATCAGGTGCAAAGAGCACAACGTAAGCCAAAAAGGCCGGTATGTGCAGTCGCGCGCAATATGATTTGCAAAATGTTGTACGTGCTCTGGTATTCCGTAAACCAATTTAGCATTTTCCAGGGTAACTGTTCAGGCTTGGGACCTCTGCAGCTACGGGCACCATGTTGCTACTCATATTGAGCGCGATTGTACAACGCGTCAATATTTTTTTTCCTGTAAGATGTCATGAAGTCACCACGAGAGCCGATGAAGTCACCACGAGAGCCGCCGCCATCCGTCGCAGTTATCGTGCACATTTGCAATGATGACTAAATTTTCGAAGAAGGATAGAACGCAGGAATTCTGCTTGGCAGTCAGGTATTTCGTCACAGAGCCGCACTTACAGACATGCAAGCTGCAGGTTCCAGACATAAAGATGGTGAAGCGGATCGGAAGTGCGGGTGAGCTTACATGAGGAGCTGTGGCGCATGTAATAAGGCGGAGTCGGGCGTTGCGGAAGGAAATGTGCGGTCGCGCTGAGCTCAGAGCTACTTTGATGTCAGTATTGATGAGCTGGCTTTCCATTACGTTGCACTGCATCGCTGAGGCTTCACTTCAGCTCCGCTGTCCCTTGATATTTACGACGTTAAATCACTTACAATCAAGCATAATGTTTCATATTCATCATCATCATAAGGCACCGCATCAACAAAGTGTCTAGCGTATTATTTTACAGGCACGTATTGGCTATAACATATAACATCTAACCTAACATGGAACAAACATTTAGAGTACATAACTAATCAAGGTACCACTACATTGGTTATTTGCGCCGTAACTTTTCTCGCGCTCCATCGCCATTAAAATTACTACTTTATAAAACATCGCTAAGGCCAAAGCAACAGTGTGCATTAGCTATATGGGACCCATATCACGACAACCTAACTCATTCCATCGAACTAATCCAAAATAACTCATGTTGTTTGATTCTTTGGAATTACAGCCGAATGGCAAGTACATCCTGAATGAAATCACGTCTCGGTCTTGAGCCACTGGCTACACGCCGTAAAATTTCTCGTTTACCATTTTTTCATAAATTTATCACCATTCTACTCCACACCCGGAATTCATGTCACGACCATATTACTTATCTCACCGCATTGATCATCAGCACAAAGTTAGAATTTGTGTTGTAACACAACGTCCTTTTCAGAATCATTCATCCCTCGTACATTACGTGAATAGAATGACCTTTTGGCTGATATTGTATCTACTCTTAACAACGAGAAGTCTCGCAAAGCATTAGCCAACATTGTATGTAATAATCACGTGTATCAACTAATGTTACCTGCCCGTTTATATGGTGTATTATTATTGCTATATCTGTCAGTCTCATTATGCAATAAATAAAAAAAGCACCTACAGTCTTGTTTTCACCGCTGTATTTTACATGCCCAGCTAGTATTGTATAATAAGCAAATAACACTCATGTTATTTCATTTTCTTTTCATTTTTTTATTCCCTTTTCTTCAATTCCTCGTTGTACAGCATCTTGACATACTCCGCTAGTATTGTATGATTAACAAATATTGTATTAATCGCGGTTTACTGTTACCATTGTTATTAATTGCTCCTTTTCAAGTATTTCCCCTGTAACCCATTCCCCTCTCTAATGCCGAAAGGCCCTGACGGTAAATAAATAAATAATCATCGCTACTTCGCCAAACGACGGATTACTGCGCAGTGGATACTTTGCAAATGTGCTTGCAGTAGGCGTCCTACGGGAATTTGAAAGAGGCTCTATGAAAGCCTCTTCTCAAGGCTTTACTGGCACTGTATTCCGTGTTGTACGCAGGCCTGGCGTTATTTTTTTTCACGACCTACCTCTGTTTTTATCTGTAATTATTCATTTACATCAAAACAGTGGTGACTGCATGCAAGGACAGTCACAGCAGCACCACAATATAGAACGAAGAGAGGTTTCAGGTAGCTCGTCAGTCATTGACAAAAAGCTTTAGCGTTTTAATCGAAATTTACAGTTATATTTTTGTATTGTAATTATTACTATTTTAGAACATTGAACAAACATTATTCACCCCGTAAAATTTTATAAACGAAACTAGCGCCAATGGTAATAACTCAAGGACAGATGGCGCAAATCAAAAGGGGCCTAATAGGATCGTAAAGAGCAGAATGAGCTGTGCAGTGAACCAGGATAACTACGCTATCTTTTAACTAAATTCAAGTACTATAAAAACACTAAGAACAGAGCACCTCGCATATTTAGTTTTAAAAGATTTCACAGCACATTCTGCTATGCGCAGGATGTATTTTTTCACCAAGACCGTGGAGTGGTTCTTGACCCTTTTAACACAACCACATATCTCTATAGTAGAATCTTTTTTGGGCAAGATCCTTAGATGCCTCATTAAACGGGAAAATGCACCGGCGGTAGGATGCGTCCCCGCACGCGATGCGAAAAATCACCATCACGTGATGACATAACCATATGACGTCATCATGACGTCACAGATCGCAGAAGTGTGCGAGTCGCATGCCAATGATGCCAAACAGCGACGTCATCACCATACATCGTCGCTGGGTAAAAGGTGGGCCAATCCCGGAGGCATGCAAAACCATTTCAGGTGCAGAAAGCTTTCGGTGGGGAAGGGAGGGGGCAGGATCATACATCGAGTGTGAGGAGTATGGCTTTGGCCTTCGCGCCATCTTAGGCGAATGCACTAGAGACCCTGTCAATTTTACCACACTAAAGAGCATCAGACATTAAAACAAACTGCTCAGATGATGTAGCTCACTGAAACAAAGTGTCCACCTGCAGCGGAATATGTTCGGACGTGGGACACATTTTTCACGTAAAAGTATTTTTGAAAGGCGGTGACATGCCCTAAGCGATCTCTGTAGGGAAGAGTGCTTGTCTTTACGATGAGCGAATGCAAAGCAGACGATAACGGTACAGACTACCGAAAACTGCCTTCGCGTGTTTTTTTTTTCGTCAATGACCACAATGGCTGTCATCTCCGTAGCAGAACGAAGAAAGCAAATTAAACACCTTTATTTTGCATTCCTGAAAATATATTGTGCACAGCAGAAGATTTCCGCATGGTAATATATATGTATACTTGAGTTGGGGTAGGCTGATAGCCTACGCATGGTTGGCTGCTATAGAGGCGCAACCGAGAATTCTGCAACCGCCTGAACGCACATAATATATATATATATATATATATATATATATATATATATATATATCTGTGTGTGTGTGTGTCTGTGTCTGTGCGTGTGTGTGCGTGCTTGTATATATATATACCGGTTTTCTCGAACGCCTTTCATGCTGGACCCCACGTACTATATGCAAGCAAGGGACGAAGACAGTGACGAAGGCTTGTCCACCACCTGTAAACGTGTATGTGCGTGTGTATGTTTGCGCGCGCGTATGTACCCCGTCTACGCATACCACCCGATACACCCTGTATTGTGCTGGAAATCTGGACTAATATGTAACTTTACAATGTGTTGGGCCATTGCACAACCCCAATGGTCCAAGCCGTCTAAACCTATCTCCAATATTTAACGCACGGTTGATACCCTCGAACGCCACAATCCGCGACAAATGCGCCGAGTGAATCGACCCTACCTCATTATCGTTGCCCGAATGCCCAACAGAAATACAAATCACACAACGCTTTTCTTATCTTCAGTAGAATGAGGCATATCACATCATTTCCTTATATTTGAGAGGATTAAAAAAGCTGAGAATTCGGCTGCGTACTCTCCGCCTAATTAAAACGACAAATAAAGTATAGTACAATTATATCATATCTAAATGTCGTCAAATGCTAGGGTTGTTAAATTACGGCTCTGTTCACGACCATTAAAAATATATTTTCAGCGATATGACGTCCCCTAAAGATTCGCTTTTATCGATCATCCATGGTCAACATCTACCCGAAACCCGCGAAATTCTTTCTTATGTACAAATTGCACGTTGTGACGACCATTTGCTCGACTGACTGTTTTTCTTTTCCAGTGACCATGTTCGCGGCAGAAGGAGAGGCGTGCGAACTTGCTAAACAACTCGTGAACCAAGCCTGCAATATGATGGGGCGGGAGGAAGAAGCTGCCCTCAAGCAAGTTGAGTGAGCGACACCTCAACAGCGGTACCGGTCCGGTAGACTTCCGTATCCATGTGTGCTGAATAAATGATGGTGCGCTGAGTGTTATTAACTGTGGCATTTGTAAATGTGGTTTTATAATGGCATACCGTCTGACGTTCCGCACTTCTTTGAGCCCTTACTACTGAGTGGAGTCGTGTAACCGGGGCATTCGGACCACGCCCAACAGTCAGTTGAATGGCTCTTGAATTTCAAATTGCACAGAAACTTGCGCGAATGGCAGTTTGCGCTAATATGGTAGAGTATAAGAAAGTGAAAATGTGAGGGGTTCGAACTTTTTTCGCTGTCTCAAGATCCCTCGGAGTACTTGTGACATTCAGAGACATGTAATGCGAGCCATATCCCGTATTTGAGGGTGCCGCTCAGTCATTGCGCAAAATTAAGTGTTTCGAAGATACCTTGCTAAGCTCTTAAGTGGTGATCTGCGGATCCGTGTCAATTATCTATCGATTCTTCAATTCCTTGCGTCTTTTGAGCTTATTGAGTGGTCTCCAACGGCATGAGCTCGGTTACTATACAGCGCTATACCGTGCGAATCAGAACTTTCGCATGACGCAGCTAGCCGTGCTCGCTGTGCAGCTGCTCGCTTTACCAGTCGCATCGTCGGACATTTGAGCCTCATGTAGTCAAACTCCCACCAATGTTCGGTTTTGGAATGTTGGTTTTCTGAACGCTGAATTTGAATAATGTGTAAGGTTTCAGTTACGATAATTTAATATGATTTTGTGAAATGTAGTAGTGATGGTGTCCACTAATTCCGGGCCTCTAGCACTTTACTTTCATTGAAACGGTGACTTCCGCGGCCGGGACTGAACACACGTCTTTGAGGACAGAAGCTGAACACCGCAACTGCTGTACCACAGCGACAGCTAAATAAAACGCTGACTTTTCGTAATCTTGTTTTCGGAAATTTAACCTTTCGGACGCTTCGTAGGCGAATGTTCGCTATCCGCACTATCAATTTCTGAACACTCATTTTCCAACGTTCTATCTTTAAACAACCTCTCAGAGATTGTCGAAGACTACGTATTTTTGTGCGCCTTTTATCTGGCACATCTTTCTAACTATCTTTTGAGCAGTGAGTTGAATATGCTCTCGGAAAACAAGGCCGCCTCGATCGTTTTGACCGATGGGTTCCACATATTTCATTAGAACAATTTCATTAGAACATATTTCATTGCTTCGCCACGAGGGCGAAGCAGTGAATGCGGTAGCAAGAAATTGGAATGTCACACGAAGGACGACAAGCAGCTCGATACTTGCAGCGCGCCGCTGAAGTGCAAAGAAGGACGTGCGAAAAGAACGCACCGGTATACAGTGGCCAAGCGTGAACTAACAACTGTTGCAGCTGTTACGTCCTTGTGCTTGAGCAACGCGCTGCAGGTGTCGACAATGGAATATCAGGCGCTCTTAGATATTAAATGCGAATCATTTGGCAGAGAACCTATCAAACTTTGAGCGTTTCTATCTATCTATCTATCTATCTATCTATCTATCTATCTATCTATCTATCTATCTATCTATCTATCTATCTATCTATCTATCTATCTATCTATCTATCTATCTATCTATCTATCTATCTATCTATCTATCTATCTAGTCGCCTACGTCTGGGTGCTCTCGTGGTCGCCTCCGTAACTTGGTGTAGACCAAAATTAGTATGGGAGGATAACAGGGTCTGACGATTATCTGCTGAAGACATGGAATACGTGAAAATCCTGTAGCGTACCTCGTCAAATCCTTTCCTACAGACAGGTGTGGCACATCGCCGTTTACCATGGGCCGTGGTATACGGGTATGCGCCACAGGTGATTGGTTGTGTTGTGGGTGAGGAAGCCATAGGGTCAAACCGCATGTCCCTATTGCATACCCAAGTAACCGGACAGCAGTCTGGCTGCCGGGGAACAACTAAAGTTCATATACAGAGTGACTCGCACCTAGGCCGTTGCAGCGGTTTATAAACGCTTATGAGTGTTGACCCGACGAATACAAGGAACGAAAATCAGGATCCCAACAGGCATCGAAACCACGAATTATGCGTGGCAGTAAGGTATTCTACCACAGAGCCACGCCAGATCTGGAAATTCCTTTGTAATACCACCCTACGCAATCGTAATGTTGATGCAAAGCCAATTGTGGTAGTGGCGCTGGCTATGCAGTTTTATAACAAAGCAATAAGCGCTACATATGTACTCCTATGAATCAGGCGTCATTGCAGGTTAATGTCTGTGGTTCCAGTGTTGGCACCGCTTTTATAGCAGTCTAATAAACATTACACTTGTATTCCTATGATTCAGCATGCTATATTCAAGCGTCGCTGCACCTCCAATGAATACGCTAACGAAACTTCAGGATGATATTCACATCATCGCGCCATGAAGTGCACTTCCTTTCGGTAAAACTGACGTTTGTGCTTAATGTGAGCGATGACGTTATGTCAGGCCATATGCTACCTATAAACGCCAATGTCGTCGACATGCCTGGTAAGTCCACGATGTGCAGATATCTACTACACACAGAACTACGTGGATTTACCTCGTGCCACTTGATCAACATAGAAATCAACATAGAACTACCCGCTGACTGCGTCGCATGAAACCGATTCCCACAAGGTGTGAGATCTGCTAATTTTTTTCTTTTTCTTTTAAACTGCGGCGCGTGGGGTGATCCCTCTGCGTCTCGTGTCACACGGGGGCGTTTTGCGTTAGGTGTTGCCGGTGTTCTTTCTGTTTTTTGTTTCACATAACGAGTGGATACAGAAAGGGGCCACTTCGTCCTGCGCTTCTCAAGAGCACCTTTAAAATCGAAAAAACAAATGTGGGAGCATTGCGTGACAGAAAACACGCTCGAACTCCTTCGACATCTGCTTACCACCAGCGGCGCGTGGTTGAGATACTGGAAGACAGTGCTGATTCTACGCCAGAGGAAGGCACAGACTCGAGAACGCAAGAAAAAAAATTACACCGTCTCGCGCTCCAGCTAATCATCTCCCCGCTGCTTCGCATCCACAAATGGTGGAAAGGCAGTTTCTTAGCGCTGTTGTAGACGAGGACACAAAGGAAGAGACACTAGACACATGGGCGCTAAGTGTCTCTTCCTTTGTGTCCTCGTCTACAACAGCGCTAAGAAACTGCCTTTCCATTATGCACCAACAAGCCCACATCGCTACGCTCGTAGACCACAAATGGTTATCTTTAGTGGGAGATGGTGTAATTTTCTTTCTTGTTCTTTATTTTTCTTCGTCCCTTTTTATGTAGATACGTACATAGAAATATCCGGGACATGAAGGCGATGGCGACGGAAAAACTCCGCCGAGAGTGTCCGTAAATTGCTTTGGCAATAACAAATGAGCGCGACTAAGTCACAAGACTGGTGGGCACCCAGCTGATCTTGGTTTGGCCAGGCTTTTCTAAGATTTGTAAATTGTGTTGCTAGCAGGGTGTCGGAACAAAATGTTATTCATTTCAGTTGTAGTTTCGTTCCACCGCAAAAAGTTCCGTTACGTTTCTGTTCCAGAGCGAAAAAAAAATGTTCCGTAACGGTTCGTAACGGTTTTTTTATTCAAAAATTTAAAGTTAAGGTGATCATAAAAAACATTGGATTTGTGATGTAGTTACTTGCCCTGCTCTTTGACAACTGTGACACGGGTAAAACACGTTCATCCCACGTTCTTCAGAGGAGCGGAAGTAACTCTACCACGAATTCCTACCAACTAGTGCAAACCAGTATGCCCTTCAAAGTCATAGTATTTATTTTCTCAAAAGTTAAATAAAATCTTTTTTTGGCGGGCTCAGTGCTTTGTGTCAAGGGAGCGAGCACGATCTCAGAAGCAGCACGTCATGGAGCGTCCCATCTGACGTGCGAGACCTCAGTTTTGATGAAAAAATCGCCAGGCCTGCGCGTAACACGAAGCACAGTCACAGCTAAAGCTGGCTGCAAGAGCGGCCTTTCTAGAGCCCGTTGTAGACTCTCTTGGGGCTGCTAATACAAGTACACATGCAAGGTACCCACTACGCGATAAATTATGGTAATCTTTCTGAAGTAGCGAAGCATCCACTATGCCATTTTATTAAAGCGGCACCCGTTCGTCCCCGTCCTAGTGCGTAACCAGTCTTAACGCTAGTACCAGATCTTGACCTCCAAGTGGTGCCGGTGGGAGATTTCTCCTGTGCGTTGTTGAACAATAAAAAATTCGCAGCGTGCGCGTTAACTAAAAGCCGAATTCTTCTGTCTCTCATTCCCCATTAGCAGCCATTGGCATGTTCCAGTAGGAAACGTTAGTAGAAGTAAAAGTGTAAGTGTTAGCTAAAAGCCTACTTCTTCTGTCTCTCATTCCCATTAGCAGCTATTGTTTACCTCCGAGCTAGTGCCTGGTGAGATTTCTCCTGTGCGTGATTAACAATAACAATTTTGTTCAAAACGCCGTTGATTGATGAAATAAACCAAAGAAAGACGCCAGATGTTTTCTAAAAGCAAAACGAAAAGACGCCAGCTACTTAACCAAAGACGCCAGATGTTTTCTAAAGCAATGGTTTTCTAAACAATGAAAATTCACAGTGTACATGTAAATTAAAGTGAGCTGCAAGTCGTCATAACTCTCATCGAACCTTTAGTATAAACGCGCCCGATCTCACGTTGGTGATGATGTACTGGGCAGAATTCACGGAAGATTTACGGTTTACCGATGAACCTCCGCAGCGTCGCCCACTCATCATCATTCACTCCGTGGATATGCTGTGATTTTTTTCGTCATTCTTCGGAGGATCGCGGTACTCGCTACACATCTGTAAGGCATTATGTGCACTTTGTGCTCTGGCTGATGACGACGAAGAATTATGGCTGAGTCCTTTGTAACGGGTTGGAAGCATTCAATGACCGACGCGTTGCGCTATTCGGATCGTGCGACGCTAGGTTGTTATTTTACTCTTCTGCCACGCTATATTACATATGTTAGCACGATTCTTTGCTCGACATGACGCCTGTATAGAGTATTTTTGCAAAGGAGATACAAGCACCAGCGTGGCGCTGTGGTGGAATACTCGACTGCCACGCAGAGGGCGCGGATTAAAATCCCATTCCATCCTCGAAATTTGATTCCCATTTCATTTTTTTCTTTTTTTATTTTATGCGATACGCACAACGGCGGCGGCGGACAACAATGGCGCTAAAAGCAGCTGTTGCGATCTCACAACAGCTTTCACTGCAACAAACTTCAGCGCCGGCAATTCTCTGTCCACGCTGCCCTGCATGACCGGCGCGCAAAGGTCCACTTGCGTTAATATAAATTTCTCCGACTGCCACTGTTTTTGTTTTTCGCACAATTTCAACATATCTTTGCTTTGGAATGCCTTCCTGAGGTACGCGCTAATACTGTACCCTGAGATATGCACAATAGCTCATGTTCGTGACCTCAGTTGTTCAGCATTGCCAAGTTTTCTCGGGAACCAAAAAAATACGATTTTAAAAATTTCTGTTTCACTCCGGAACAAAATAATAGATAATGTTTTGGTTACGTTTTCGTTCCGGTCACAAATATCGCTTTTTCGTTTTTCGTTTTTGGTTTTCGTTCCGTTCCCACACACTGGTACGAGTTCATAATTATCAACATAAAGTTATACGCGTTCAACACAGAAATAAATACAACAAAACTGAATGCTTGTCCACCACTCCAATCGTGTCATAAATTGTACCTGCATAGATTTAAACGCGTACTTTCGAGAAGTTTCTTGAAAAGAACCTTGTTTTTTTGTCCTATGTCGCTCACGCGGGCCGAATCAAGTTTTGTTGAAGCATAATATTTTGCTAATGTAGTTGCAGGTATCGGGTGGTTGCTGCTGCCACAAATACAGCACAATATATACGTGAAACAGATTTACTTGCGGCATAAAGGAGATAGAGAATACCAGAGTATCTTCCACAAGAAAGGCATATTGATTGAGCACACGTCCTCTGCATGTCTCCATGCATGCTTCTGAGAAAGGTCCTCCAGAACAGCCTTTACTCTTCTTGGTGCACCCTGCGCTGGCACTGAACTCATGTAGTTATGGAAGAAAGCTGCCGCATGAAATAAGGCAATTCATTATTACGCTAAAATTTCCTTTATCATGTAGAGCTTCTCGATTAACATGAAATGAAAGCATCACGATATAGCTTGCACTTTTAAACAGCCCAACAAGCTAATTAGGTGTGTCTTCAGCATACCAAATTCTGTGGTTACTAAAATGCTATTAATGTCAGACACAACATGTTAATCTGATCTTAAATCCATAACTCATAAGAATAAAGAGTACGAATTTGCCATTTGAGACCTTAAGCATACTTTTTCACGCATATGCAGAGTAGCACCTACTACATCTAGAAGACTTATCATATGAGCTGTGTGAGCAAACCAGGCTGCGCTATCTTTCAGTAGTCATGAACAATGTAATGGAGCAAACACAAATGTATTATTAGTCACAATGTCCAGTTTAGAAGTCAATGACGGCATTTACTAACAATCTCTCAATCAATCAATCAATTGTATTTCGCATTCATTAAGGAAGATAATGAACACGAACACAAGAACAAAGAGCTGTTATCTAGCAGCTTGACAAATGTCCTCGCCCCAATTGTTGACAGCCAAAACATAACGTACCATATATCTAAACATCTCTGGTGCTACATTTCTACCAAACAATTTTGGTTCGCATATCTAGCAGAGCAGTCAACAAAAGTAAACTTGTGCAGCGGAATTAATTCATGACAATTATGAAGTGCACTGTTTGTTTGAACAAACAAAAGGTGTTAAAAATAAAAAAATTGTGCATCACGAAAGCGGAAATAATGTACAATAATGAAAATGCACAGAATATTTCACACAATGAGACATACCAAATTTGTATACGCTATAAGGACTACTATGCATTCATATATAAACATCATAACTACGCTTATGGGAAAATAAAGCATGTGTATAATTCAACTTAAAAAAGAACGGAAAAGTTTAGAACAGAATATGCGACAGGCAAATCGTTTTATGGAGATAACGTAACGTGCACTACTGCTTTGAAGACAATTAAGTGTTCAACCAAATATCGCTGTACTGCATTTCTTGGAGAGTTTTCTATGCGAATGCCATTTCTTTCAAATTCGTTGAGGAAGCATGGTACACGGTATGACAAGCTGCTCATTCCATATTTCGTGCACGAACAAGGTATGAGCCACTTGTCTCTCTCCGTTATGCTATATGAGATAGCTTTGGGCATAGTCAGGTTGCATAAAGACAAAAAACTGGTTGTTGCATCGGAAGTATTTTTGGCATTTTAGAACGAGGTTTGATCATAGAAATTCTCAAGCGGGCAGATCATAAGGGTGGATAATAGCTCTCCAGCATGGGCGTCATACTGAGCATGTGGTGAACTGCTTTTTTCTGAAGCACACTCAACCTATGTAAATTGACTTTTGTGTTGTGACCCCATGCTAAGTGACAATATGTTAAATGAGGGGAAAATAGGGTGTTATAAATCATGCGTATAACGCTACGCGGCGATGTATAGCGCAGCCTACAGAGCACCCCGCACGCTTTCGATAAACGTGTGGCGATATGAACAGCACGATCATTTCAAGTAAGATGATTATTAAAAACAACTCCCAAGGTTTTGACGTTGGATGCACGTTCTATGCAATCAGGTCCGATCTCGAATCTGAAATCTTTAAATTCTTGTGGTTGCGGCGGGGTGAAAAGGACCGCCTTAGTTTTTCGCTGTATTCAGTTTTAGTGAAATAACGGAGCTCCATTAGGCCAAGTATTTTAGCGCAGTATTAGAAATGACCGAGAGAGTATTTATATCGCTTCATCTCAAGAAAATGCTGGTATGATCTGAATAAAGTTGGCGTCATTAAAGATGTTTCTTCTATCATTGATGCAGATGTTGAATAGTATGGGCCCCAGTATGCTACCTTGCGGTACTCCTTGAGTTATCTCTGTCAGTGTAGATTGGTCTGACATGACGGCAACGTATGGTGTTATCAAATATTGTAACAACGGCTGTCGGTCATTAGCGGGGATTGGTGCACAGAGGGGTGAGTTGTCTGGTTTCTTCGGCGCGCTTAAGGTGGACCGCGATGTCAAAGTTTTTTCCGTCAGCGATGTCGGATACCATAACGTCGAGGCGTTGTTCCAGGGCTTCTTCCGTAAACCTTGCAAGATGCCATGTGTGTGCCTTCTTGTATTCCCGTATTGTCGTCGAGAGCTACATACAGTAGCATAGCGTCACAATTCTTTTATTCTTGGTCGGCGTGCATTGTCAACATATTGACAACGCTTTTATTCAGATGCTCGGTGAGACCATTCGTCTTCGGGTGGTAGGCAGTTGTATTTCGGAGAGCTGTGCATCTCTGTTTCAATATAGGTTGTGTTAGGTCGACTGTTAACGTAGTAAATGTCAGCAATAAGGACTTTTGAGCTGCCCTGGTGCAGTAGGATGTTTCCGACGACGAACATCGCTACACCGGTGACACTTCCTTTCAGCAGTACCCAGGTTTGGCGTAGCAGGTGAGGTAGTCCGTGGCCACGACGATCTGCTTGCTAGCGGACATCGACGTCGGAAATGGCCCGAGCAAGTACATTCCGATGTGCTGGAACGGTCGACGAGCTTCATGGATTGGCTGAAGAAAACGCGCTGACTTTGTCGGTGCCGTCTTGCGTCACTGAGAGACTTGGCATGCCCTCGCATAACGAACGACATCGGCGGTAGAGCATGGCCAGCACTTCCTTTCTTGTATCCTCGCGAGCGTGCGGGAAAAACCAACGTGACCAGCCGTGGGTCATTGTGTAGAGCCTGCAGAACATCTAGCAGTAGTGCCGTGTGGTGGTTCTTGGGCCCTCAGATGCAGGGAAACCAAGGCACGAACAAGAAACACATTTATCGACTTGACACTCGCACAATTACACACACACAATTACACATGCTTTGTCTCACTGAACAATACAAATATCCTTTAAAGTCCTAAATCTCAGAGTTTTAACCTACACGCGAGAGGATCGGCGCGTCCTGACGTCTAGGCCCGTCGAACGTCACTCACAGTACCGCAGTCAGGTAGCGACGATGCCAGCACGAAGCGGACAGGTGAGTGATGAAGTCGTGCGAAGGTGCACGAGCAGACGACGACCCGCTCGTCGCGGTACTCCCAGGCCCACGCTGACGACGGCGAACTCGGACGTGGCACCGAGGCCACGATCTCGGCTCCGGAAAAGGCTCAGCTCTGGTTGCGCCGGAACCGCTTGGACGTGGCGCCGAAGCCACGATCTCGGCTCCGGAACGGGGTCGCTCGGCTTGTGCCGGAACCGCTTGGACGTGGCGCCGAAGCTGCCGTAAAGCTGTCATAAGCTGTCATAAGCTGCCGTAAAGCTGTTCCATAAAGCTGTCAGCGGTCTCACACATTGCACTTAGTGACTGGCACTGTCTTTCCTTCAGAAAAATTCTGAGTGCTGGGGAACAACCTTTCATGAACTGTTCACATATGATCAGTTCCCTTAAGCCAGAATAGCTTCTCTCTGTCTTGCTCATTTCCATCCAATGGTCAAAATATCCCGAGAGTCTTGCAGCATACTGCAGGCCGGACTCATTATCCGCGGGTTTCGCTTTGCGGAATTTCTCCCGATAGCCTTCTGCAGTGTACCGAAACCGCTGCAGTAGCGCCGCTCTTAATTGGTCATAATCTAATGCAGCTGTCGGATCCAATCGGCCTATCACAGTCAGAGCCTCTCCAGTCATGCATAAGCTCAATGGCAAAGCCCATTTCTCACGTGGCCACCCTTGACAAGTCGCGACCCGCTCAAACCGCTGTAGGTAGGCGTCGAGATCGTCCCGCGTTTCGTCAAAGGGCGGTATCAGTTTATGCGGGCTATATACTTCCGGTGCACGTGTAGTGCTCGTGGTGACGCTCGAGGTAGCTCCCCCTGGTTCATTAGCCTCAGCTGACTGTCGTCCCGCGCTTTCCTGAAGTTTAAGCTTCAGCTCCAAAATCTTGAGCACTTGTTCCTGAAGTTGTCGCTGTCGTTCGGCGCTTTCCTTCGCTTCTTCTCTTTCCCGTGCGCGTTCATCGCGAGCTAGGGCGCACTCTTTCTCTACCCATTCTCTAAGCTCAGCCTTCTCGAGCCCTAGTTCTCGGCCAAGTGCAATAAACTTTTCCCTGTCCATGGCCTAGCCCCGCATCTGAGTAATGGCTGTAATATTAATGTGCCATCCTGGCAGGCTCGCCAAATGTGGTGGTTCTTGGGTCCTCAGATGCAGGGAAACCAAGGCACGAACAAGAAACACATTTATCGACTTGACACTCGCACAATTACACACACACAATTACGCATGCTTTGTCTCACTGAACAATACAAATATCCTTTAAAGTCCTAAATCGCAGAGTTTTAACCTACACGCGAGAGGATCGGCGCGTCCTGACGTCTAGGCCCGTCGAACGTCACTCACAGTACCGCAGTCAGGTAGCGACGATGCCAGCACGAAGCGGACAGGTGCGTGATGAAGTCGGGCGAAGGTGCACGAGCAGACGACGACCCGCTCGTCGCGGTACTCACAGGCCCACGCTGACGACGGCGAACTCGGACGTCGCACCACGGCCACGATCTCGGCTCCAGAACGGAGTCAGCCTGACGTGGCACCGAGGCCACGATCTCGGCTCCGGAAAAGGCTCAGCTCTGGTTGCGCCGGAACCGCTTGGACGTGGCGCCGAAGCCACGATCTCGGCTCCGGAACGGGGTCGCTCGGGTTTGCCGGAACCGCTTGGATGTGGCGCCGAAGCCACGATCTCGGCTCCGGAACGGGGTCGCTCGGGTTGTGCCGGAACCGTCTGTACGTGGCACCGAGGCCACGATCCTAGCTCCTGGCCCGCACGCTTGCTCGTTCCCAGGACACACCAAGCTCGTCCCGGCTGGCCTGGTCGCACCAGCTCGGTCCCTTTTTCTCTCGGCCCAACGACCGGCGCTCTGGCTGCCTGGCCGCGTTCCTTCAGCCCGGCGACGTTCTGCCGCTCTCGAGCTTCGCGAGCGTCTCGCTCGCGCACACCGTCGTCGTCGTCTCTGGTTCGGCGTACCCTCTTGTGGGCCATAGTCTCTTACCACACATATAGACTCTTACTACATGCCGAAAGTACAACAAAATGGTTGGCTCGGTCCGGCGAAAAGTTTTCCTATAGGAGGACGTCGTTTTTCAAGCAAAATGACGCTAATCCTTGCCTAAATACCTTAGGGACAACAGCGTTCTTACCCTCCAAATAGCCAACCCCGTCTCTCAATTCAAAATCGGCCCGCTGCTGCTCTACGAAGTCATATGAGCTCAGAGTACCGAGGAAGGTTCGACATCGGGGAAGGAAGGTTCGGCAGCGGGTTGACGAGGTACCGTGACAAGCAGTCGGTCTCAGTGCCTTTTCGTGCGAACCATATGATATCAAATTTTCGTGCGACCAGATGATATCAAATGTTCGCAGTCTGAGACCTAGCGGTCACGGCAGACGCACGGCAGAAGTCCCTTGGGTTTGTCAGCTAACAAAAGGGGTTATGTTCACTCACCAATTTAAATTGTCTACCGTACTGGTTAGATCGAAACGTTGACATGACCTCAATGATGGCAAGGCATTCCTTTTCGCTCGTTGAAAAGCTGACTGCTGCTTTGATAGTGATCGGCTGGCATAGGCAATTACCCTTTTCAGACGGCACCTCTTTGTAAAAGCAGGGCGCCGAAACCTATACTGTTTGCACCGGTGCGAATTTCGGTTTCGGCATTTTGGTTCAAGTGGGCCAGGGCGGGTGGCAACAGTGTTATTTCAGTTTTAGGAGCTGGCTCGCCAGGATCTTAAGCTTGGGCACAGTCCCGCGCCCTAAGCATAACCTTAGTTCTAGAGGCGGCCGCTACAGGCACATCTCACGCGAAAGAGAAGTCTTCTTCCTCTTGTTCTTCGAGCGCATTAATGACAATAACAACACAGGCAAAACCACATGTAGCATAGCCAACTGTAGCATGCGGCGCTCCCTCCACTCCGGTAGTGCGCTTCATACCAATAACATAATCGAAGAAGACAAGGCGGCGGAGCGGAGGGCTCGCAAGGCAGCAGTAGCGTGGGATCGCCGCCAAGACCCTGCGGTGAGAGCTCACGAGGCCGCAGAGACGTCAGCGTCATGCGGACCCCGAGACACGAGCCCGCGGAAGCGGCGGCAAGTGAACCTCGAAGAGATACGGGCGCGGGATGCAGCGGCGAAGGGCCGCAAGGGATCGCTACCTGAGGTTGGTGGCGCTGACGCGCGCTTCAAGCGCGATATTTTCGAGCACACGCTCGTTGAAAGCTGCAATGTCTGCGACCTCTCGTGGTTCGACAACAACCGGGCTACCATCGCTACTATAACAACGTATGACGTCTTTATATGACAGTAGAGGAATTGCACGGAGCATTCACGGTTTACCCGATTATCTCCGAGCCAGCTCCTCAATCATCGTTCACTTGACGGATATGGGGTGATTTTTAGATGCGAAGCATCTCTTCTTCGGGGTATGTCCCTCGGCGTCGGCCTGGTAGTCCGCACTCACACTACGCGTGCGCAACTCTCCTCCTTCCCTCTCTCCAACAGCTGCGCGTTACTCTCTGCACTTCTCTACCAGCACCTACTTGCGCTTCTCCAGCGTTCTCACTTCTGCTCTCGCGGCGCATGCGCAACTCTCCTCCTCTAGTCACCTCTCCTTCAAGTGGTAGAGCTCTGCGCGAGTTCAGTCCAGCGCTTGCTTCGGTTGACTCCTCCGAAATACGGGCTCGACATGCAGAAATACTCTCCTGCGCAGGGCCGCGATGAGCACCAGTGCATGCGCGTCCCCTTCCCTTCTCTCTCCTCTCCTACGATGCTCGCCCCGCCACGGTGGTCTACTGGTTATGGCGCTCGACTGCTGACCCGAAGGTCGCGGGATCGAATCCCGGCCGCGGCAGCTGCATTTTCGATGGAGGCGAAAATATTTGGGGCCCATGTACGTAGATTTAGGTGCACGTTAAAGAACCCCAGGTGGTCGAAATTTCCTGAGCCCTCCACTACGGCGTCTCTCATAATCATATCGTGGTTTAAGACGTTAAACCCCACATATTATTATTATTATTATAATCCTACAATGTTCCCCTCTCACGCACCTGTCGACCACGTTCCCCGCTCGCCCTGTGTCACTTGACTCCTCTAAAATGCGGGCTCGATATGCCGAAATTCTCTCCTGCGCAGCACCCTAGCGAGCATCAGCACATGCGCGTCCCCTCGCCCTCTCTGTCCTCTCCTATGCTGTCCCCCCTCTCGCGCGCCTGTCGACCGCGTTCCCCGCTCGCCCTGTGAGCATTAACGGCTAGGCTAGAGAAAAGACACGACGCGCGTAGTGTTCCTCTTCGCGTTCCACGAAGCGAGGTCGGTAGCATGCCCAACCAAAGCCAACGGAACGCGATCGTGCAAGTGCTCCGCCATCGCATCGCCTCATGGTCCCCTTTAGCGGGAGATGGCATGATTTTTTGGAAAGCTTTGACCTCAGGCGTTTCCCACATAGAATCGATGTCCGACTGGGAGAGATAATTCAGTGACTCAACGATGCTCGAAAAACCCATGATAAACTGCCTGTAATAAGCGTAAAGACCAAGGAATCTGCGCACTGCCTTCTTGTTGGTAGGCTGCGGTAGGTTGATGGCCGCCATCTATTGTGGATCACGATAAACACCCGATTTACTGAGAGCATGGCCAAGGAACAGGAGTTCTTCTTACGTGAAGAGGCACTTTTCAGGCTTGAGGGTTATACCTGATGACTAGATTGCTTGTAGTACCTCTTCAAGTAGCCGAAGGTGTTGACCAAATTTCCTGCGAGGACGACATGTCCCGCATCAAACTGAACTAGCGCTTGCATCAGTAAGCGCTAGTTCGGATCAGCAAGCGCTAGTCAGCAAGCCAAGCTTCAAATTGAAGCGTGCGGCTTCGAGTGCAATAGTCGACCAGTAAACACGGCTGCGCAATATTACAATCGTTCGCTTCACCCTCGTGTCAATGAAGCCTACCTGGATGCACAACATGGGTAAGCTGAAAGACGCAGAGCCTGGCATACTCATTTAGCACAATCCAACCCGACATACCAGGCACGTTTTGACAAGAACGACTGATTCTGCACGAGAAAACTCATGGAATTTTTCCGGTTAGGCGCGTGGAAAAGTGTTACTTCTGATAGAATATGCAGCACGATCAAATCATGCGAAACCTTTCCGTGACAATATCTATTCGCAACTGACCTAAGCAGCATGTCGCCTTATATTCCAGTAAGAATTGGGTTCGAAGAGGATGCGAATGAGTGTCGCATGCCGAATGACGTGAGCAGAGTTGTGTCTGGTCTAGCTCTTATGTACTGACATGAATTATTTGAACGCTTCGCCGAAAAAAAATCATTTGTTCTGACGTTAAAGGGATACTGAAGTGGTTTTACAATTGGGTAAAACTTTGTTGTTAACAAGGACCAACATTATTGTCGACGATGGCGTAATTTTTTTCTCTGTTGTGGCAGCAGGAGCTTTTAAATACGCGAAAGAAAAGTTCATCTTGCTCCGCCCACGCGAACGCGCCGAAAGTGTGGGCGTGACTGGAACTACGTCATCGTCGGTAGTTTTGGCCACGGTGGTAGAATAACAGGTGGCCCGACGCGGCGCTCCGCCAATGCGCCGCGCGTGTCACGGAGGTGCTCGAGTTGCCGCCGCTTTTCCGCAAGGTGGCAGAAGGTATACTCTGGGCCGATATCTCCGCTCCGGCGCATTTGAAAGCATGTGACCAGTGTGCGTCGCGAGCATTTAAACTGCAATTTACATCTTTAACTTTTGAGAAAGAGATCCGCGGTGTATTTATTACACCAGAGAGGCCTACAGCAACACTGAAGAGTTGCCGTCGCTTAGAACGGACGCGCCACTAATGAAAGCATGCAACGCAACCAGCGTTGCAGCCGCGTCTCTTCCTTTCTGCTTGGTCATCTTCGATAAATGCGGAGGCGTCCGTGGATGCAAGCGTCCGAAGAGCAAGAGCGTCCCTATGTGACGCAACCAGCGTCGCAAAGTCGCAATCAGCCTTCGAGTCATGATCACGGCCAGATCACTGTGGTCGTGAGGTGATCCCATGGCTTGAGATCCGCTCTGATGGCTCATTCACACTGGGGAATCCGCCGGCCACAGCGACCGGAATTCACGCGCCGCCGAAAGTCCACATTGTTCACACCGCTTAGCAACCGCACCGCCGAAACTAGGGCGTCTAGTTGTCATCGTCCCTTCGCGCGAAGGAACGCTGGCATCGACGCGCTCGGCGTTGTGTACGGGTTTCGTTATGGTGAAGCGCATAAACAGGAGCAGGGTCGTCGAACTGCTGGGCCTGCTGCAAAGCAACTTTCTGACGATGTCTGACGAGGATAAACATGCATTCGCCGAACAAAAGAAACGACGCAAGCACTTGTGGTTGGTTCGTCCTGATTTGCAAGACGCGAGAAGCTTGGTCGAGCCGAGGTAATGCTACCCGTTTTGCAAGATCGCGATGATGTATTGCAAAGATGCTAATCGCGACAACACTTGGCAGTTGTCGAGAGCTACAGGATCATTAGGAAAGACTTCGCTGTTGCTGCGGGCTTCAACGACTGCGGTATCACAAGCGCGCCGCCATTTTTCGAATGTTCGACTCGCGTTCCGATTGGTTCCCGGTGAAGGAATCCGGCGGCAGCTGCCGCAAAAATCGGTCCAGGACCGATCGACGCGGAATGGGCTTTTCCGGCGGATCTCGCTGCCGCCCAAGCGGATTCCGCGCGCTCTGGCCGCCGAATGTCTCAGTGTGAACGCGCCTTGATGCGTCGCGTTTGTTGCGCTCTCTCAAACCAACGCGCGCGACCGCATCGGTGTTTCCGCTCTCTTTGTAAGCTGGAACCACGGCTGAAACCACGGTGGCTCGATCTGTGCCGCTGACGCGGCGGCCACCATGGGACGAAAATGCTTCCCTCGAAATTGCAAATCTGGCTACAAAACGTGCAAAGGAAAGCTGTGTCTTCTCTCCGCGCCGAAAGACGAAAAGCGACTGCAGTTGTGGAGAAATGCAATTCCACGGAAATACCGCAAGCTACTGTTTTCTGACATACATACCATAGCGTGAAAACCAAATGCTATGCTTTTTTTTTACTCTATGCACTCGCCTGTAGAATTTTGCACGCTTTCGAAAAAAAAAAAAAATACGCGCGCGTCTCTTGCAATCGGCACCCTGTGACAGTCATATCGGGACCACCCGCGCCGATTAAAAAATTTTAAGCTTCATAAAGCCTGGCGCTCTCACTTTTGCGGTCGAAGCTGGCAGACAGCCACTACAAGCTAGTAAAAGCACAAACAACCGCTTAAAGCCACAAAATTAGCTAGAGAAACCGGTTTTTACAGCCCAGCGAGAGCTTGCAATGCGCGTCTTTCGGCCCAAAAACTCGTCGCTAACCTAGCGGCGGCCGCGAGCAACTCGAGCAGTAGGGCGACGCGCTCGCGGCGCTCGATGGGCCACCTGTTTTAATCTACCACCGTGGTTTTGGCGGAGCCGTGGCCTCCGTGACTACTTCTGTCTGCGCGCGTTGGTGGAACTGATCGCGAAGGCCATGCTTTTACAGAGCTGATGGCGCCGATGACGCGGCATACCGAAGTTGACGTCACCGCCTTCACTCAGCAGTTCAAAAAGCCCTGCGGCTGCAGCCGCTCTTTTTTCGCCAAGAAATGCCATTTGCGTTCACTTCTGTGAACTCTTACATTGGTTTTCGTATTCAGCAAGGATCAAACTATGATTACACATTCCAAAGTCATTTTTTTTAAAAAGTGCTTCAGTGTCCCTTTAAGGATTCTCTGGTGGTAAATGTTTGTTCCAATTTTCTTACATAATTTTTAAAAGAGCGCGGGGCACTTGGTTTAATATAGTTTTTCAAATGATGGACCAGCAATCATAGCATCATAATTCGGACAAATATCATGGAGCCGGAGCTACCAGCATCGTGTATCAAGTGCGAGATACTTGATCTATTCTGCACTCGCACATCTAATTGCGAAGTACTCTCCATAAGGAACGACGAAACTTTATTTACCCTTTCTTGCCGGTCACCAAACGACTGTTCCTCAAGTTTGCTGGACCCCTACTAGTAGTAATGTCTAGCAGCTATTTCTGATGCAAATTATCGGTTATTATCTTCACGGGGTTTTGTTAATGCTATAGGTAATAGGAATGTGCGTTCTGGGAAATTTAACGACCACGCCTCTCCCACGGATATGACAACCGAGTCCAAGTCTGTGATGGGTCGATTCATTACATTAGTCTTTACCAACGTCTCACAATCATGCATGAAGTTAGCTGATTTGTTACATGCTCGTATTATCTGCTCAGGTAAACGCCTCACCAAAAATGGTGTTCAAGATAATTTGTTATTAGGCATCGCACACTCTGCCTTGAGTTCCTATCGTGAAGCAATGAGCAAAACTAAATGATATTTCATTCCCAGCCACGCTAACGCTGAAGAAGCTTGTGATCGCTTCATTTATATATTTCAGCATATTTGCTAGACACGTTGTATTGTTAAAGTGCGGAATTAAAATCTGAAAATACGTCAGCCCTGGATAACATGTGAGCTATGCAACGTGATTATTACGAAACGTAAGGTATATGAAATTCTATATCTCGTAGTCCGGGTGATCTAGATGGTTTGTAACAACAGATAAACAAATTGACCAATATGTTTCCATTACCTCGAAAAGAATGCTACTCTTCTAGTTGAAAAAAAAAAACGCCAGGCCTGCGCTGAAACCGTATCACAGACACAGCGAAAACTGGAGGAGCGGCGTTTCTAGAGCCCGTTGTAAGCTTTCCTGGGGCTACTAATACAAGTACACTAGCAAGGTACCCACAACGCTATCAATCGCAATTTGTGTGATGTTGGGAAGCACCTACTAAGCCATTATTCGTCATTATGCGGAGAAGCAAAGCACCAGCTACGCGTCTGTAAGGCATTATGGGCACTTAGTTGACGCGACGACTCATGACGATGAAGAATTATGGCTCAGCCCTTTGTAATAGGTTGGAAGATTTAACGGCCCACCAGTTATGCAATTTGCATTGGGTCATGCCCGGTCGCTATTTCCCTTTCCCGCCATGCTGTATAACATACGTTGACGTGGGAGAGAGAGGGGGGCGAAAAACTTTACTGAGACCCCGACGAAATGGATCATGCTCTTATGGGCTTTCTTGGCAACCAATACAAGTGAACTTGCGAGGAACCCACTACGCTATACATCATTGTATTTTTTGAGAACTAGGAAAGCAGGCACTATGCCATTTTTCGTCATTCTACAGAGAGCCGTCGTACCTGTTAAACGCATGTAAGGCATTGTGGTCACTTTGTTGATGCTGTGCCCGATGACGAGGAAGAATTATGGCGGAGCCCTTTGTAATGGGCTGGAAGCATTCGATAACCTACTCGTTGTGCCATTCGCATTTCGTGACGCCTGGTTGCACAATTCGCGTTGTGCGACGCTTGGTGCTTATTTTGCTCCTCAACCGCGCTACATTGCATATGCTAATGTGCTTCCTTCCGGACATCAAGCCTGTATAGCATCTTTCTGCAAGGCAGTTTCAAGCACCGGCGTGGCTCAGAGGTTGAATACTGGCATCCCACGCAGAGGGCCCAGGTTCGAACCTCGTTCCATCCTGGAATTTTTTTCTGATTTACTTTTTTTTCCTATTTCGATCGATAGTGGTTACGGACACCTGCGGCGGCGCCGGCGGACAACTACGGCGCCGAAAACGGCCGCTGAAATCATCTCAGAACAGCTTTCGCTGTAAAACTAAACGGGGAGGCGTGATGTGCTTTTGAACAGCTTGTATGACTTCCTGAACGAAAAACAAACACAGAGTAGCATATAAATGTAAAAGGTAATGGTGAGCTCTCCGGTGCTTATTTGGCCGATGTTTTAACGATTTTCTAACGAATGTACCATAGACAAAGCATCGCTTGATATGCCTGCTGAATTATAACATCACACTGAGCACATCATGTTCTTCCGTCTTATTACATCAAGTAAGGTTTTCGCTGCAATTAGAAGCTTGAATAATAATAAGACTGACATGGAATCTATCCAGATTAGGCCAGTGAAATGCGTTGCTAAACTTTCAGCGCACATTTTTGTACACATATAGGATTTCTGTTACGCTATCTTCCGTATTGTCGAGTAAAATGCAAATTGCGAAAGCAATAATGCTGTATATTATATGGAGGGTAAGTGTAATGCATTCGGAAACTACCCAACTGTCTGTGTTCCGTTTTTTTTTTTCGAAAGCCTTTAAAAGGTAATAGATGTGAGGATAACATGTTTCATTGAAAATACAAACTGCTCACCGAGTGTCATTTGGCTTCAAAAGTTCAAGCCCTACAGAGCTAGCATTATTTTAACAAAAATGCGTTTTACCAGGTTCTACAACCTATCATGACGGGATGGTTTGTTCATTGCAATAAGACATACATTTTAGTACACCACGAAGTCTACTAAAAACCTCATAGAGGGCTGTAGACTGGAACTATATTTCGTAAAGAATATATCTTCAACAGTTTCTGCACTAGCCGTGTTTTAGAGCCATTCCGCTGCCTGGCAATAACTGCGCATTCCTATAGGCTGCCACATTTCACTCAGTAGTCAGGGCTGCAAGTAAAGGCTAACAGCAAAAATATTAACACGCAGCGCATTCTCTTTTATTCAACAAGCGTTGAGCCAAGACTCGGCTGGACTTGTGCCGCTGCTGAAATTTTCCTCAGAGAAATAGATTTTGGGCAGGCTTGTCCTCGCGTCCGAGGATACTACACACTGCGTTCATGGCTTGTTTAGCCATGTCGCACGCCTCTCCTTCGGCCGCCAGGAAGGTCACTGAAATAAAGAGCGAAATAACGATTGTCACATCTCGCAATTTGCACACGAAGAAGAGTCGAGAGTTTCGCTGCCCTAGATGTGCGGTAATAGGAAACCTCCATGTCATGTAATTATCATCATCATCAGCCTGTCTACGCCCACTGCAGGGCAAAGGCCTCTCCCATGTTCCGCCAATCAACCCGGTCCTGTGCTTTCTGCTGCCACGTTATACCTGCAAACTTCTTAATCTCATCTACCCACCTAATTGTCTGTCTCCCCCTCACGCGTTTGCCATCTCTTGGAATCCAGTCAGTTACCCTTAATGACCACCGGTTATCCTGCCGACGTGCTACGTGCCCGGCCCATATCCATTTCTTCTTCTTGATTTCAACTATGATGTCCTTAACCCCCGTTTGTTCCCTGACCCACTCTGCTCTCTTCCTGTCTCTTAAGGTTACACCTATCATTTTCCTTTCCATCACTCGCTGCGTCGTCCTCAATTTAAGTTGAACCCTCTTTGTAAGTCTCCAGGTTTCAGCTCCGTAGGTAAGTACCGGTAAGATGCAGCTGTTATATACCTTCCTCTTGAGGAATAGTGGTAGATTACCATTCATGATTTGATAATGCTTGCCGAATGAGCACCAACCCATCCTTATTCTTCTAGTTATTTTACTCTCATGGTTCGGCTCAGCTGTTACTACCTGTCCTAAGTAGACGTACTCCTTTACAACTTCCAGTGTCTCGCCACCTATCGCAAAGCGCTGTTCTCTGCCAAGATTGTTCCACATTACTTTAGTTTTATGCATATTAATTTTGAGACCTACTCTTCTACTTTCCGTATCCAGTTCAGTAATGATGAGCTGTAATTCGTCTCCCGCGTTACTCATCAATGCAATGTCATCAGCGAATCGTAGGTTACTGAGATACTCTCCACTAACTCTTATCCCTAACTCTTCCCAATCTGGGGCCCTGAAAACCTCCTGTAAACACGCAGTGAATAACATTGGAGAGATCGTGTCTCCCTGCCGTACGCCCTTCTTTATTGGGATTCTGTCGCTTTCTTTATGGAGGACTATATTGGCTGTGGATCCGCTGTAGATTTCTTCCAATATGTTTATATAGGCTTCGTCGATGCCTTGATTCCGCAGTGCCTGCATGACTGCTGATGTCTCCACCGAATCAAATGCCTCCTCGTAATCTATGAAGGCTATGTATAGGGGCTGGTTGTATTCCGCGCATTTCTCTCTCACCTGATTGATAGTATGAATATGGTCTATTGTTGAGAATCCATGTAATCTATGTCATGTAATTATATTATTGTGTAGATGTTCAGGACGTTTATAAGATCGACCAGTTGGCTACCCTAGTATTTGTCGAGATTTGTTTGCGGTAACAATTGAGGAAACTTAAGTTTTTGTTTTGTTTAGTCGGTGAGGACCCAAAATGCATGTAAGGAATTTACTTCTCTCCGAAAATAAGTGAAAAGCGAGATTCATGTCGGTCTAGTAGAATGAAAGAAACCGTTTTCCTTATTTGTATGTACGAAGTGCAGCGAGGGGAGGCTCGTAAACTAGATTCGGTTCAAATAAACAAAATAAATAGGGTATTGTGGGGCTTGAAAGTTATTATCGGGCTTTAAATATTGCAGATCTGTTCCTACGGATCCGTGCAGTGGCGTTCTGTAATGGCCAGAAATAAAGTACTTATTTTACTAGGTTCTCTGAAATTTTCGCTGATTGTGTGAGACCGGTCCGTATAACAAGACGGTACAATAATATGGCTCGCGTGTCGTACTTTTCAATAAATAGGTACGGTTCTCGAGCCTAACTAAAGCCAATACTTTAAGAGTGAAATGTGCGTCTATAGCGATTTCTATAGAACGAACACTAATGACACTGCCCTACAGATACTCAGGCTTTTCTATATTTTGCTATTGATTAACTTAAAGATTATTCTTAATTACCGATTTCTTTGGTTGTGGCTGAAGACTCAAAGTATGAACCCAGTGTTTTAAAGCACCTTCTGCACCAGCGAGTGAATCGCTCGTTTTAGGATACGGCAGATGTAGCGCTTTTTTACGGCGTTGGAAAGGAGGACCACGAAACATCGAAAAAGCAACGTGACGGTGCACTTGCTCATTTCTGTTGTGCTGTTCTCAAGAGAGGCAATTGAGCGTGATCGATACAATCTGAGTGAATTGTGTTGATCCCCCCCCCCCTGCTTGAAAGCTTTCTGTGCCTCACCGGCTTTACACAAACGCCAGGATGCGCGGTGACGTTGCAAGCTTCCTGCACCTGATGTGGCATTGTGTTGGCTACAGTATTGGTCCGCCTTTGGAGAAGTGATGATGTTATCTACTGGCGTCATTATACGACGTTACGTTAGCCGACCTCATAGTGTCACCGCTGCAACAGTTTTGTCAAATATTTTAGCGTTCTCTATCAATAGTTTGGTGAAGGTTTTATAACTATCAGCTTGTCACAAAAGAACCAATGGTTACTTCAACGATCTATACAACATTTTTAATGTAAATGTGTTTGTAGATGTTCGCGCAATGGGATATGCTAGCTACTGCTTCCTTTGGCTAAAGGGGCACAACAAAGAGTGAACGAAGAAACACAACCGATATTCAACAGCAAATATTGTCGGCGTTCCGAACCACACAAAGCAATATAAAAAACTAAATGGGTTCCTACTATGCGCCGTGAGCTAAATTCGCCTGTAGATAAGAATACACGCATTTCTCACCTAATGAAGTCGAGTTATACGGCGACATATTTCGTGCAGACATGATTGATCGCGATATAGCACTTGCGCCACTGGTCGTTTAGAGAATGCACTTGACCTATATTAACATGTCCCCGTTATAATGGCGTCCGAGCCTAAGATAAAAAAAAAGATGATTTTCTACTGGAAGTTCCGCAATGCTTGACAACTAGCTTTCGAGTTAAATACAAAGCAGAGATTCCCACATACTCTGTTGTAGAAGTTATAACATTGTTTTGCGTACGCTAGCTTACCGATAAGAAGCACGAAGGTGGAAAGTCCATAGACGGGAGACATTTTTGTATGGCCTACAAGCAGGTGGCACTACCCGGAAGGATATCTGGAAGATTGGGTGAAAAACAGACCAAAAAGCAGTTCAAATGTTTTTCTGCAAAAATTTGCTGAATATGACACGGTGTTGCAGGATATTTCTTTGATACAAATATTTCTAATGAAAGAAAATAGGGAAATTGGTAAAACGGCGCTGAGGGGAAAATATTGGTTCGAAAATCATGGAACGAGGAGATGTCAAATAGCTGTGGTATGCGCAATAACAGCAGCTATTCTTTGCTGGATAAAGCGTTCAATAAAGCAAACAAAAAGCTGCATATTGTTCTCCTAGCAGAAGTCCTCAGACTTGAAGCTAACGGGCAGGATATGAAACACTATACAAACATTCTCACGAAGAAAGGTCTGCAGTCGTCCAGGCAATGTGCAGTTATCCCGGCATTACACAACACGCCCTCTTATATTGTATACGCCATGGTCATTGCATGAGGAAAGAATGAAAACAAAACAAGAGGAATGTAAGGTCCTTGGTGTTATCTTATGAAATTGCGCTAAAAACTTACACAAAACTCAACATGCTTCGTGCTAGTAAATTGAAACGATAAAAGAGAATTATGAAAAGAACCGACACGCTTTGCCGGATGGCACACAATTATAGCGAGTGTCACCCAGTTATCTCGGACCTCGACTTGTTTGGAAACCTTCGCCAACATTTAGTTGATATAGAAAAGGCAATGTTTGGAGTGGCCAGCATGGCTATGTAAAAAATACCCGCCCTTTGCAGCCTTCCTTGATGTCGCCGGGTGGCATGCAATTATAGCGAATGTCACCCAGTTATCTCTGACCTCGACTTGTTTTGAAACCTTCGCAACCTTTTTGTTGGTATAAAAAAGGCAGTGTTTGAAGTGATCAACATAGATATACTAAAAATGCCCGCCCTTCCGCAGCCTTTCTTGACGTAGCCGGATGGCACGCAATCATAGCGAATGTCACCCAGTTATCTCTGACCTCGGCTTGTTTTGAAACCTTCGCAATCTTTTAGTTGGTATGTATGATAAAGGCAATGTTTGAAGTGGTCAACATGGATATACTAAAAATGCCCGCCCTTGTGCAGCCTTCCTTGATGTTGCCGGATGGAATGCAATTATAGCGAATGTCATCCAGTATATCTCTGACCTCGACTTGTTTTCAAGCCTTCGCAACCTTTTAGTTGGTATGATGAAGGCAATGTTTGAACTGGTCAACATGGATATACTAAAAATGCGCACCCTTCCGCAGCCTTCCTTGACGTAGCCGGATGGCATGCAATTATAGCGAATGTCATCATGTTATAAGAAAGGGAAAATAGACAACCACCCGTTTGTAGCACGAAGCCACAAGGAAATCCATACGGATTTCTCAGAAAGAAAGCCTCTTAGTTGCCGAAACCACGACCAGGACGAATTTTTCGGCAAATAAGAGGCTTTCTTTCTGAGAAATCCGTATGGATTTCCTTGTGGCTTCGTGCTACAAACGGGTGGTTGTCTATTGTCCATTTCTTAACCCTTCCGCCACCTTGCGGGTTTCCGCAGAACTGATTTGAAATATGTATCCAGTTGCTTCGAGTTGTCGATGGATTCGCCCTCGCGCTGCCAATTGCTAGCTTCCTGGTTAGCTCAATTGGTAGAGCGACCGCCCCGGATAGGCGTTGGTCCCGGGTTCGATCCCCGGACCAGGACGAATTTTTCGGCAACTAAGAGGCTTTCTTTCTGAGAAATCCGTATGGATTTCGTTGTGGCTTCGTGCTACAAACGGGTGGTTGTCTATTTTCCCTTTCTTAACCCTTCCGCCACCTTGCGGGTTTCCGCAGAACTGATTTGCAATATGTCATCATGTTATCTCTGACCTCGACTTGTTTTGAAACCTTAGCAAATTTTTAGTTGGTATAATAAAGGTAATGTTTGAAATGGTCAACATGGATATACTAAAAAACGCCTGCCCTTATGCAGGTGTCCTTGACATAAGCACAAGTATTTATGCGTACCAAGTTACCCCAGAATTAAGAAAACTATACTACCATATTTCCAAAAATATAAGGAAAAAGTAATTAACGCTTTCAGTGCGCATGCATTTAAGTATCTAATTAGCCAGAATACGTGTCTCTGCGTGTGCCATCAAAGACGAACTGCTATAAAATGTCAAACATAGAAAGCATTATATTGTTCACATAATTGTCTCAATCGTGCGCGATGCTGTCAGTAAGAAACCTGCCTGAAATGTAATCGAAATGTGGTAGGACAAGCACCTTATCAATAGAAAATCCCAATATGGCTGAATTCGCACCTACTCATATATGTTTTTATATTGCTAAAAATTTATTCAAATGTCTTGATATCCTAAATTTTGGCTCTGCATTGCACTGCAACTTGCACATTTTTCAGAAGAATGTATGTCATTCTTTCATGTTATTTGAATATTCTTGCCGAACCAATGTACTGAAACAGTGGATTTTCCCGTGTCTTCGATGAGTGGAACGAACTGCCTGAAAATATACTTCAGATCCCAACCATATCATCGATCGTGCACGCTCTCGCTATATATAGCCTAAGATGTTTCCCACACCGTCTTTCGCTTTCCGGATAATGTGCGATAATGTTCCGCAATGTTCTACAAGGAAACGAAGGTCTGTGTGCGTAATATTAGACGTTTCAACCTGTTCTAGAATACCTCATGTGCGTAAGTTCACGAAGCACCCACAACGACAAAATTCTTCCTTTTGCGGATCAGCGAGGGGGCCACGAAGCGCCCATTCGCAACACCCAAACCTGTGCAGCTGCTCACTTTCTTGATGCATTTGCTGCTGATGAATAAATGTGTCGGAGCACTTTTTACTCTGTGGGCCTCAAAACCCTCACTCGTTCACCAATTCACATATTTTGAGGCATGGCACGATTGTATGCTTCTGCCACGCAAGCTTACTACGTTAGAGGCTCTTCGCAATACATGACATTGGTATAGGTTTTTAAGAGCGGGCTCGCGAGGTTCTTAAGCTGGAGGGAATTCCCGCGCCGTAACCTTAGTTACAGAGGCGACCGCTACAGTCGCAGTTCGCGTATTCTTCCTCTTCTTCTGCCTCTTGTTCTTCGAGCGTCTTAATGATGACATTAACGCAGGCAAAACCACATATACATAGCCAACTGTAGCATGTGCACGCCCGCGCGAAACAGAAGTCTTCTTCCGCTTGTTATTCGAGCGCCTTCATATTGATAATAATGCATGCAAAACCACATATAGCATAGCGAACTGTAGCACGCGGCGCTCGCTCCAATCCCGCGCGTGCTCTAGTTTGATAGCAGACCGCTAGAGGGCGCCAACTGCGCGCTTCCTTAGTGTTATGTCCGAGTTCTGCGCAGACAGAACTGTGCGCTTCTTTAGTGTTATGTCCGAGTTCATTATTGAGGCTGACGGGAACCTCATCTAATCCCGGAGTAGTGCGCTTAGGAATTTTTCCTTCGGCCTTCTTCCGATTGAAATTCTCTAGTACTACATCTTCGTCAGTTGCACTCCTTTGCGTACTTTTACTCACCGCAGACTTTTACTCACCGAAGACAGGCAAAAAAGGAGAAGCGGCCACAGGACGAAGTCAACCAAATATGGGAAATATATTTAGAGCAAAAATCTATCGTGCAGAAATTAGTCGAGGCAAAAATTAAAGGTGAAAGTGAACGCTGGATGACAGATATAAGCGAAAAGAAGAAGGCCGCGCCTAAGATATTTTGGAGCCACCTAAAAGCGCTAGGTAGGAATTCTGTCACAATGCAACAGCGTTTAGTAGATGAAGGAGGAAATCAATTGGAAGGGCATGAAACGCTAGGTTACATCCGAAAGATAACAGCCGATTCGTTTAAAAAGGTAACCCAGGGGATTCCTGCGGTGAGCAAAAGTACGCAAAGGAGTGCAAATGACGAAGATGTAGTACTTAGAGAATTTGAATTAGTAGAAGGCCGAAGGAAAAATTCCTAAGCGCACTACTCCGGGATTAGATGAGGTTCCCGTCAGCCTCATTAACTAACTCGGACATAACACTAAAGAAGCACTGCTGAAAGCCGTAGAAAAGCGTTTACAGGAGAGGGAAATACCAGACAGTTGGCGAAAAAGTAGAATGAACTTAATCTATAAAGGCAGGGGAGAAAAGGATAACATTCGCTCGTATAGACCGCTAACCATTACATCGGTGCTATACAGGTTGGCGATGCATGCAGTAAAATTAAAACTAGAAGCGTGGGTAGAACAAAATGATATTTTGGGAGAACTTCAGAATGTATTTCGAATCGACAGGCGGTTAGACGATAATCTGTTTGTTCTTACCCAGTGTATAGAAATATCGAAAATAGAAAACAGGCTCTTATACGTAGCTTATCTAGATAACACCGGGGCGTATGACAACGTTAATGAGGAAATTTTGTGGGATATATTGAAAGAAGTGGGCAGAGGGGACGACTGTATACAGCTTTTGTGGGAAATATACCGAGAAAATACAGTTTGTATAGAATGGGAAGGAATAAGTAGCAAGGACAGCGTTGAAATTAGCGAGGGGCTGAGACAGGGATGTCCTTTGTCCCCGTTGTTATTCATGCTGTACATGGTGAGGATGGAAAAAGCGCTAGAAGGTAGCAAAATTGGATTTAATTTGTCGCACAAACAGGTCGGCACGATGGTTGAGCAGAAGCTTCCAGGTCTATTTTATGCTGACGATATTGTCTTATTTTGCGGACAGTCAAGATGATATACAGCGACAGGCGGATATATGTGGAAGGGAGTGTGAGGCTCTAGGACTTGGATTTAGTACAACAAAATGTGGATTGATGTTATTCAATGATCACGAAGACCATGCGGTCTTCATACAGGGCCACAAAATACCGAGGGTAAGTGAGTACAAGTACCTCAGAGTGTGGGTAAATGAGGGGGATAGATATATGGAGGTACAAGTGAAAGCATCGGTAGCAAAGGGAAAGAGGAATGCTGCAATTATGAAGCACAGCGCTTTATGGAGATACAATAGGTACGAGGTGCTTCGAGGGCTGTGGAAGGGTGTGATGGTCCCGGGTCTTACATTTGGGAACTCAGTGGTGTGCATGAAGTCAGAGGTACAATCAGGAATAGATGTAAATCAAAGGACGGTGGGCCGCCTCGCGTTGGGCGCTCACGGGAAGACGACAAATGAGGCTGTAAAGGGTGATATGGGATGGACAGGCTTTGAAGTGAGGGAAGCTCAGAGCAAAATGACATTCGGAGAGGCTGAGGAAAATGAAGAAGTGTAGATGGGCAGAGAAGGTTTTCAGGTATTTGTATAAAGAAAGCGTTGACACGCAGTGAAGAAAAAGAACTAGGAGGCTCACCAGTAAATATACGGCTAGCAGTGCGGGCGATATGGCAACAAGGAGCATTAGGCGGAAGGTCAGAGAGGCGGAGAGGACTTACTGGATGACAGCGATGGAAAAGAAGCCGGCTCTGAGTAACTACAGAAAGGGAAAAAGCGAAATAAGGAGGGAAAGGTTTTATGATAATTCAAGGGGAAGCGCTTTACTGTTTGAAGCAAGGTCGGGCTGCCTTAGAACGCGTAGTTATAAAGCGAGATTCAGTAACGAAGAAGAACAATGTACATGCTGCGGGGGAACTAAGGAAACGATGGAACATGTACTGATTGAATGTGGCGATATTCACCCAGGTATACTTGTGCGCACGAGTCTACAGGAAGCCTTGGGTTTTAGGGACAACAATGGAAAGCTGAACACGTACGCGATAGAAATAAGTAAGAGACGGTTAGAGTATTGGTGGCAGAAAAGTAGAGATAAAGTACAAAAATAAATAATGGGGAAAAAAATAAGGTCATTCTGCCTTAAGAGGCAGAGAGATAGACCGTGAATTTATAATTCTTTTTGGTATAATAACATAGATTCAATCAATGTAGATAAGGTATTAGGCCAGCATGAAACAAGGCAGTTTTTTTTTTCGTTTTTTTTCGAACATGGTCGCAGACATGTCACCGCCCCGTTATAAAGGGGACGCTCATAGCATCCATCCATCCATCCTCTCTCTTTCGACCATCTTCAATGAGTGCGCTTCGATACTAGGAACATGAACGAAGTAGACAAGGCGGCGGAGCAGAGCGGGCTCGCCACCAAGACCCTGCGGTGAGAGCTCCCTAGGCCGCAGAGAGACGTCAGCGTCGTGCGGACTCCGAGATACAAACCCGGGAAGCCGAAGTAGCGCGGAAGCGACGGCAAGAGAAACTCGAAGAGGTACGGGCGCGGGATGCAGCGGCCAAGCGCCGAAAGCGGTCGCTGCCTGAAGTTGGTGGCGAGGACGCGCGCTTCAAGCGCGATTTCCTCGACCACACGTTCGGCCACAGCTGCAAGGTCTGCGACCGCTGGTGGTTCGACAACAATCTGACCACAATCGCTACTATAACAACGTGTCACGTCTCTACAGGACAGTAGTTGAATTGTACGGAGCTTTCACGGTTTACCCGATTATCTCCGAGCGAGCTCCTCAATCATCATTCACATCATGGATATGGCGGGATTTTGTTTCATATCAACTTTCTAGCGATGGCGCGGCTCGGTGGCAGAACACCTGCTTTTCACGCAGAAGGCTTTGATTCGATTCTCATACGAGCCAAACAATTCTATTATTTACTCTATTTGCATCTTTCTCCATTTTTTCGCTCAGATACGACGCCGATTTTGCGCTCACAACCAATGTTGCCGACACCGACGCCCACACCGCTGTTCCTGCGCAATGAGCTAAGGCTATCGGGGTAGTGCACTAAAACGTTACTGGGTCCCTAATACATTCGCCTAGCGTAACTCGTCTGCGAAGCCATCCGGTACGCCACAATTCATGATTCTGCGAAGCAGCGCATCACCCATTGCGTGTCTGCAAGGCAATGGATGCATCTGTGGCGCTGCACGCCTACCAATAATGTGCCTTATGCTGATGTTGTATGGATTACCAATTTGCAATGAGTGGGCAGATTCAAATCACGCGGTGGTATCGATATCCCATCGTATGGTGTGTTTATAAGTTTCTACCACGTAATATTACACTTGTTAACGAGAGTCGTGAACTGACGTAACATAACTATAGTGTTCGTAGTCCGAAGAAGTTTGTAATGCTGGCGTGGCTTTGTGACTAGATGCATCACTGCCGCACGGTGTGCGCGGCCTAGATGCCGGCTCGAATCGTCGTTCTTTTGCTTCATTTTGCGCCAGGTGACGTAGTCTTTTGAACCCTACACCATGTTTTTTAGGAGCAATGTCTGATGAGGAAGTTCAAGGGTGTCGCCATAAATGTATTGACTTAAGAAGTGGCATCCTACATATGAAATGTCGAGGGCAAAGCTGAATATGGTTCGGCATTAGAAACGCACAATGCATATTCCGGTGAACTTCGAATCCACGGCATTCCAGGTGGATATACAGCATCTTTAGTGGCTTGCTACATAGTGGCGCCTATTAACTTCCATCCGGCTTTATTCCTTAGTGCACGATTAGTATTTTACAATAAACCTCTATTATCCATTTCTGACGCCATTGTGCTGTTCCTGAAGCCGAGAGACTCACACACAGAGTCTCAAAAGACGGTGCGGCAACAATTTTTAACAGCTGAGTTAGCTCGCAGAAGGGTGGACGGTCATGTACGAAAATTGTCATCATCATCAACCGGCGCGTTCTTTCTTCGTTTTCGTCATGTTCTTCATCGCTCCAGTAACATGTGTGCAGATGTGTCCGGTGGGGGATGCAATAACTCTGATAGGCGAGAGAATGAGTGCAGAGCGAGAGACGGAATTAAAGGGAGAAAGATATATAGAAAACAGAAAGGGAAGGAAGGCCGCAGACTGATAAACAAAGGAATAAAGAGACAGATGGAAAAAGAGACAGAAAAGCCAAAGTGCAAGACAGAAAGGGAAAGAGAGAGCCAAATAGAGAGAAACAATGGAAAAGAGTAAACGAGATAGAAATAAATAGGCAACGAGAAATAGATATTCAGAAACAAACATAAAGAATAGAAGGAAATAGACAGAGAGAGAAAGAAAGATAGCGAACCAGAGACCAAAATGAGATGGAAGAACAGAGACAAAGATAAAGAAGCAGAAGGAAAAGGAATAAAAATAACGAGAAAGAAGGATAGCTGCCAAAATCCGCTAATCCTTCAGGCTTGGTGCCACTAGTGCGGAGCTGGCTAAATTTTTTACACCGAAAGCTGTTATGAGACCATTCCACCGGCCGTTTTTGGCGCCGTAGTTGTCCGCCGCCGCCGCCGGTGTCCGTAACCAGTATCGCTCGAAATAAGAAAAAAAAACGAAATAAGAAAAAAATTCCAGGATGGAAGGAGGCTCCAACCTGGGCCCTTTGCGTGGGAGCCCAGTATTCAACCTGTGAGACATGCCGGTGCTTGAAACTGCTTTGCAAAAAGCAGGGCTGGGCAGAGATACTCGGAAAAGTATTCCGGAATACAGGTATAGAAATACATGGAACAGAAGCCTAAAATAAAGATACTGAGATACATTTGACTTTAGCGTAACGGGATATTTCGGAGATACTTTTGCAATATGACGAAAAAAGTATTCCGGAACAGATACTAGAATACTAGAATACAGATACTAGAATACTTCTTTTTTATTTCAATGATGCTCCTACTCCGCTAAGACATTTAGAGGTGCAGCATAGTGGTGTAATTAAAGTTGCAGTGCATTGAAACTTTTAGTTTATTTGTTTATTACAGTACCCTCAACGCCATTAAGACATCACAGAGGGGGGGGGGGGCGGCTTACAAAGTACATAAGTAGTAATAATGACATAATAACAGATATCAATCGCAATAAAAAAGTACACTATTTCACAGCAACAGTATCAAGCATTGGGCACCGAAATCGACATGCTTGGTGACAACTAAATGAGCTATGCTAGAAATAGCGCAGTTTAAGCAAATCACTAATGAACAACAATGAATTGAGAAAAAGTATACATTTACTTTGCACATAAGATCGGCTTTGCTGAGTAGGTTGCTGTGTGAGCTTCTGAAGCAGGCTGTCTTCTAGACAGCGTCGATTTGGCCTCAGCACAAGACTCGCGAAAGAAAAAAGTCTATCTAGCTGTGCAGACGGGCACAAATTCGTGGTACAGTAAATAAATTCCGCCTTCATAGCCGGATAGCCCTGGAGCGTGGCGACATCTTTTCTCGGGTGATCCAGATACCGAAACACTTCCTCCCTTACGTGGGTTGATCTGACCGCTCAGAAGCCCAAGTCTGTCCCCATCTTCGGAATCCTCAGCCGTCTGGCCCGGTCGGCGCCGGGTCAGACGACTGAGGATTCCGCTGCCCATATAGGCCGGTCATAATTACATACTCGCAATAGAGCCCAGTATGTCGAAACTGCACAATCCGAAAATTGGCTTCCTAAAATCACGTTCTTTAGGGGTGAATGAGTAACGTGTAAGCCCTCCCAAGTCGCTCTTGCAAGCTCTCTAAACAGACGTGGAATCAGGGACAGCTGCTCAGAGCGCCCCATCAGAAACTACCGCAAGCACTCGTCGCCTGGGACGAAAGGGTCACTCTTCAATAAGGGTGTCACCACCAGCAAAGCTACCAGCACCCATTTCAGTAAGCCGCAACAGGTGAAGCCGCCTCCGGTGGTGGGGGAGCCTGGTACCACAAAAGACCGTTTCACACTTGTGATCTATAAGGAACGCACCCTGACACGCTGGAGAGGTGGCTCAAAGCGCGACAAAGATAGCCATTTTTTAGTCACTTCCGCCGCGACTATGAGAACTGCTTTTAGAAGTGCCGCCGCTTTGAGAACTGAACGCACGCGAAGCATTGTTGCGAGTAGCGCCTGTCCTGTACATCAGTGTTCCTTCTCAGTGCTTGTCAATTTTCGCGCCAGCCAATTTTGAAGATTGTGAACCAACTAGTCCAACAACGTATACTATTAAGCACTCCAAAGCCTCTGTTCCAACGCGGTATCCGCCTGGGGGGTCACAAAGTAATGGTTTGCCACCCGAAAGAAACTGGGCGAGCTGCACCGGCCTTGAGAGACATCGACTTTCGTCGGCAGAGGCCGACAACACTTCCTCCGTGATTCTGCCATCTGCGGCGTCGTGCGCTTTACCACATGGGCCATTCTGTGCTTGAGGGGAAACCATCGCCGCCCTTTCTGTCGGTGAGCGGCGGCGCGCCTTTGCTTATATTGGCGCAAAACAAATGAAAAAAAAAACGTCATACCCCCTTGGAAACACGCGTCAACTCATTTCCGACAAAAAGAAAATGTAACGAGATACCCGTGTTCTGAATTGTATCGCGATATAAGCGATACATCGTAGAAGCATTTCACTACTGAGATACAAATACATTTTTCAAATATATCTCGATACTGAAATACAGATACTCAAAAGTATCTCTGAAATACTATCGCGATACTCTTGTATCACGATACTGCCCAGCCCTGGCAAAAAGGTCCTATACAGGCTTCATGTCGGGAAGGAACCACATTAGCATATGCAATATAGCGTGGTAGAAGAGTAAAATAAGCACCAGGTGTCGCACAACGCGAATTCTGTAACCTGGCGTCTCACAATGCGAATTGCGCAACGAGTAGGTTGTTGAATGCCTCCAACCCATTACAAAGGGTTCTGTCTTAATTCTTCGTCGTCATCAGGCACAGCATCAACAAAGTGCGCATAATGCCTTGACTGCGTTTAGCAGGTACCACGGCTCTGCGTAGAATGACGAAAAATGGCACAGTGTCTGCTGCCCTACTTCTAAAAAATTACAATGATTTATAGCGTAGTGGGTTCCTCGCAAGTGCCCTTTTATTGGTTGCCAAGGAAGCCCATAAGCGCATGATCCATTTCCTCGGCGTCTAAGTAAAATTACAATGATTTAGAGCGTAGTGGGTTCCTCGCAAGTGCCCTTGTATTGGTGGCCAAGGAAGCCCATAAGCGCCTGATCCATTTCCTCGGGGTCTCAGCAAATTTACAATGATTTTTAGCGTAGTGGGTTCCTCGCAAGTGCACTTGCATTGGTTGCCAAGGAAGCCCCTAAGCGCATGATTCATTTCTTCTGGGTCTCAGTAAAGTTCTTCACCCCCCCGTCTCTCTCCCACGTCAACGTATGCTATACAGCATGACGGGAGAGCGAAATAGCGGCCGGGCGTCACCCAATGCAAATTACATAACTGGTTGAGTTGAATTGAGTTGAGTTTATTTACCACGTACAGTTGTACAGTAAGTGGCAGGGACAGGGGAAAAAAGCTGTATAAAAACAGCTTGACAAAGCCCCACGTCCCCATGTTCACTGTGACAACAAAACGGCAAAACAAAGTAAACCACAAGACAGTTTAAACCAGCAATGCACATGCTTTGCATCGGAACAAAGAAGTTATACAAACTTATACAACCCAGCAACGCACATGCCATACATTGGAAGAAAGAAGTATACAAAACAGCAAATAATACTACACACATAAACTAATAAAGCATATTTAAAATAGAAGTATTAGAGAGCTTACGAACATTTTCGCAATTAATTCCTAATTTATTTAGTGTATTCGGCAAGCAATAATGCAATGTCTCAAAACGTATATAGCCGCGACCTTTTATGGTATCAGATCTAAAAGAGATTACTAAGGAATATTCGTAGAGCAGGTTTAATTTGATTATTTTATATTTAACGAATATTTGTGAAGTATGGGCATTAAAAGGGAGGTTAGCAACAGAACGTAGCGCTTTTTTCTGTAAGATAATAAGATTACTAATAGATTGCTTTGTTCCATTACCCCAAATTAAGTTGCAATTACTCAGATGTGATGTGAAGAGCGCATTAAATATCAGAAGCTGGGCCGTTTAAAGCTTCCAACCCATTACAAAGGTCTGAGCCATAATTCTTCATCGTCATCAGTCGTTGCGTCAACAAAGTGCACATAATGCCTTACAGACGTGTAGCTGGTGCCTCGCTTCTCCGCAGAATGACGAATAATGGCTTAGTAGGTGCTTACCAACTTCACAAAAATTGTGATTTATGGCGTAGTGGGTGCCTTACTAGTGTGCTTGTATATTGGGGCGCTGGGAATGACGGTATATGTGCCTGCAAGGCTTGTGTTGGCTGGTGTTGTGCGAGGCTTCGGCTCAAAAGTGGATACGACTGCGCAAATAAAGCTTCTCTAAAACAAAGCTTTTATAAACGGATGTCATTTACGCGTAGTATATTTTAAAATAAACGTCCACTCACCTTGATGGCATAACCAAACGGCGAAAGAAAGAAACAGACGACGAACGGTGGCAGAGAGAACGCTGCCTTTGTCGTCTTCCTGCCAAGTTTAGCGGCCGTCGGTTACTTTTTACGCTTCGTAAAACTATACATCGACGCAGAAGTTTCCAATGTTAAATAAAGCTCGTTTTTCTGAAATAATAAAAAACAAATAGCTCACTACGTGCTCCTTCAGTAAGAAATCAACCATTTCGACGCAAGGAACGCGTTGAAGCCAGACGTGTCTTCGAGGTTTCTGGGCTCTACGTGAAGGATACGAATCCGAGTCAAGTTCGAAGCTCACATATCCCGGATAGCCCCAAGAGAGCTTACAAAGGGCTCTAGAAATGCCGCTCTTCCAGCTTTCGCTGTGACTGTGCTGCGGTTTCAGCGCAGGCCTGGCTCTTTTTATAGACTTTTGTGAGACATGCCTTCCGACGTTTCGCTATGGAGCCTTCCAATGTGCGATATTCCGTTCGGGTGTTCCCTTAGGCCGACATTCCGTTGTTATACAGCCCATTTTTGCCTCTGGCTCCTTGACCGCACCTGTGCCCAGCCGCAATGCACTCTATGCGGCTGGGCATCACAAGCCATATCCCTGAGATCCGTCCTCCTACAGAGTATCACAAGCCATGTCCCTGAGATCCGTCCTCCTACAGCTTCGTCAAAAATATTATATTATATGCAATTTGCAGAGACTTCAAGAAAGCGCAGTTGAGTATATCGAGCGTTTCACTCAAATCTCCCTAAGCACAGGATGCGTACGATACTATGGTCCACCCGAATTTATTTAGCAGCGGAGGTGCTAACAGCCGTGTGGCAGAACTGAACAATAACGAAGAAAACGATATTTATTACCGGAACAAAAATTTGAACAAATTGTTATGCAACATTTGCTTTCAAATTTACACCCGTACATATTTGATTGGTTTTCTATTCCAAAGAAAATTTGGCAATACGCAACAAACGAGGTCATCCAGCGCGAGCACTAATGCATATCTCAGGCAGGGATTGCAAAAAAAAGTCACAGCTTCGCCGCAAGGGCGAAGCAATGAATGCGATAGCAAGAAACTAATGCTATACGAATTGAGGCTCGCCAATGGATACTCTCAGTTTGAACAGCGCTCCTGTTGCAAAGACGGCCAAAGCAGCGAAGGAAACTAGAGTGCTTCAAGTGTCGAGCTGTGACACTTGATAGTTCGCGCTCATCTTCTGTTTGTTCGTTTAGCGGCGTCCCTTGAGCTCGAGTGGCTTCCGTACGCTCCGTAACATGAGCGCGGACATCACGGTGAAAGCGTGAAACATCCCTCTTCCCCTCAGCACGAGAAAACCGCGCGAGCAGACAGCGGAAGGGCAAGGTTCTCCCTGCGCAAACATATCAAGAAGCGAGCGCGCTCGCCGACGACTTTTAAATCCACCCGTCGCGCTCCTAACTCCATCTCACGGGTAATAATAATAATAATATCTGGGGTTTAACGTCCGAAAACCAGGATATGATTATGAGAGACGCCGTAGTGGAGGGCTCCGGAAATTTCGACCACCTGGGGATCTTTAACGTGCACCTAAATCTAAGTACACGGGCCTCAAACATTTTCGCCTCCATCGAAAATGCAGCCGCCGCAGCCGGGATTCAATCCCGCGACCTTCGGGTCAGCAGTCGAGCGCCATAACCACTAGACCACCGTGGCGGGGCATCTCGCTGCTAATGAAGAAACGCTTACAGGCGCCTAGCTTGTCTGAGTCCGTCCAGCGGTAAATGGTGTGTATATAACGCTCGCCGTCAGCTACGTGGAGGTTCTGCGTTTTGTGGCGTAGTGGATAGCGCCACGCGCTGCGGAGCAAGAGGTCCCTGGTTTGATTCCGCGCTTTGGAAGCATTTTTCTGAATTATTTTTCTTTGGGGCTTTTATATATTGTGAAGTCGCAGTTGACACGCCTTTAATAAGCCTTCAAGCCTTAGGGAACGGAACACATCCGAGGTACAGAACAAGCTCAAGATATATCCCCACAAGCGAAGATGATGAACACCATGCGATGATGATAATGTACAGATGATGAAGAAGGGCCTGATAAATGCCCACACTAATTTCCCCCGCGTGCAAGCGGCCATCCTGGCCGCAACTTAAAGGTACGGAGAACGCCTGTTAAAAGGCTTCATACGAGATACATGCACAATCTCGGTACCGCGACGGTGCCGGTCAGTTGGAGCTATAACAGGTTCGACGCGATAATTAACGGGAGAGGTCTGCTCCAAGACTGTGTATGGGCCAAGAAACCGAAATTGAAATTTGTCGCACAAGCCAGGAGTGCAAATTGGTGTCCGGAGTAGCACCTCGTCGCCGGGGTGGAAGAACACAGCACTGTGAGATGCGTCATGGAGACTCTTGCGGTGCTGTTGTCTTGCCTCAGTGTTCACTCGTGCGAGCTGGCGGCAGTGGAGGATGCGGGACACATATTGTTCACAGGAAGATGCAGATGGAGTGACAGGGGCGGACAAGAAAGAGACGTCAAGAAGGGAAGTTGGCGATCGGCCATAGACAGGGTAGAATGGCGAGTAGCCAGTTGTGCGTTGTACGGCGGTATTATACGCAAAAGTTACAAACGGCGAAATTGCGTCCCAGTTTGTGTGGTATTGCTCAATGTACATGGCTATCATGTCGGAGAGTGTGCGATGAAATCGCTCAGTTAGCCCTTTGGTTTGGGGGTGATAGCTGGAGGTTGTCTTGTGCGTGGTACCGGAGGCTTGGAGCAATTCCTCAACAATTTGTGAAAGGAAAGCTTTGCCACGGTCGCTCAGAATGACCCGAGGAGCACCGTGACGCAGGATTAGGGCTTTAAGCATAAATGCAGCCACTTAAGAAGCCGACGCCTAAGTCACGCAGGTTGTTTCGGCGTAACGTGTCAAGTGGTCGACAGCTGTCACTATCCAGCGATGACCAGTGGGAGTCGTGGGAAGAGGACCATACAGATCAATGCCAACGACTTCGAATGGTGCCGACGGACACGGAAGTGGTTGCAGCTCACCGCTTTGAGGTGATGTCGGGAGCTTTCGGCGCTGACAAAGGTTGCAGGAAGTGACGTACTTCGCTACACTGGTGGATAGGCCAGGCCAATAGAAGCGACCTTTAATGCGGTCATACGTTTTCTGGAAACCAAGGTGACCAGCAGTAATGTCGTCGCGGCAGGCCTTAAGAACATCAGCTCTAAGAGAGCGAGGCAGAACGGGCACCCAGCGTTGACCGTCTGGGTGATAGATGTGACGGTAAAGGATGTGGTTATCAAGCTTGAACTGCGTGAGCTGTAGACGAAGGCGGGCATTAGGCAGCCGCGAATTTCCCTGAAGGCGGTCTATGATGCGTCGACAGTAAGAGTCAGCGAGTTGATGAGACATCATCAAGCCATGGTCGTCAGGAAAGATCTGGTCAAGAGCGGCTAAGGAAGACACATGCGTGGAAGGACCGTCCGAGCATTCATCGCTGAAGTTAGTAGCAGAACCAGTGCACGGTGCCGTAGGAAGTGGGCAGCGAGAAAGCGCATCTGCGTCCTGGTGCTTTTTACCACACTTGTAAACAATATTGAAATGGTATTCTTGCAGACGGATAATCCAGCGACCAAGGCGACCTGATAAGTTCTTGAGTGTTGAAAGCCAACATAGAGCATGGTGAGCAAAATGACGACCATGTAGATAAGGTCGGAACTTCTGCACCGACCAAACGACAGCTAGGCACTCCTGTTCAGTGATGGTGTAATTCTTCTCAGCGTTGGTCAGTACGCGGCTTGCATACGCGACGACCCCCTCACGTGATGACTGATCTCGCTGCAGGAGAATACCACCGATGCCGTGGCCACTAGCGTCAGTATGCAGAAGTGTAGGTGCCGTTTCATCAAAATGGCGAAGTACAGGTTCGGACGTAAGGGCGTTTTTTAGATGGCTGAACGCCGATTCACATTCGGGAGACCAGTCAAAGGGAACACCAGAACCGAGTAATTTGTGCAAAGGTGCTGCTATTGAAGCAAAGTCTCGTATGAATCGGCGGAAGTAGGAAGCGAGACCAAGGAAAATGCGTAAATCTTTGCTCCTTTCGGGACGAGGGAAGTGAAGAACCGCCGAAACCTTATCGGGATCAGGACGAATGCCGTCATTACTCGCAATGTGGCCTAATACCTTAATTGTCTTGCTGGCAAAATGACACTTTTTCGTGTTCAGCTGAAGGCCAGCGTTAGCAAGGCACGTCAGCACTTCCTCCAAACGTTGTAGGTGTTGAGAGAGTGTTGACGAGAAAACAACAATATCGACCAAATAGCACAGGCAAGTCTTCCACTTGAGGCCACGCAGAACAGTGTAGATCATGCGCTCGAATGTTGCGGGAGCATTGCAGAGGCTGAAGGGCATTACATTGAACTCGTAAAGCCCATCTGGGGTCGAAAACGTCGTTTTTTTCTTTATCGTCCTCATGCATCGGTATCTGCCAGTATCCCGAACGTAGATCGAGACTCGCGAAGTACTCGGCCCCTTGTAGCGAATCCAATGCATCGTCTATACGTGGCATAGGGAATACGTCCTTGCGCGTGATCTTATTTAGCGCCCGGTAATCGACGCAGAATCGTACAGAACCATCTTTTTTTCGAACTAGTACGACGGGAGATGACCAAGGACTAGTCGAGGGGCGTATTATCTTCCGTCGCAACATGTCGTCAACGTTTTCTTCGATGACCTTCCGCTCGGCGAGAGATACGCGGTATGGGCGGCGACGAACGATGGACCTACCGTCAGTCTCGATCCTATGCGTAGTGACTCCTGTCTGTCCTAATACAGGGGAATGCGCGTCGAACGAAGCTTGATGCTTGGTTAGCAAAGCGAAGGTTAGCAAAGTGACTGCGAAGGGGTCAGGTCGGAGCTGATGGTAGCTTGAATGGTGGAGATGGATATGGATCGTCCAACAGAGTGATCTTCAAGGGAAGCCGCTTGAAGAGGAACAACAGAAAAAGGCTCTGATATAGCAACGCAAGCCAACGTTATGCCCTTAGGAATCAGAATTTTTTCGGATGTCGGGTTTGTTGCACAAACGAATGCGGAGCCATCGTCGAAAGGCACCAGCCCTGATGGAAAGGCTACCCCTCTGGTGAGACAGCATGCAGATGGTCGTACGAGCAGGTCACCGTGGTCAATGGTATCAGACGTGATGGCAACACTTCGCTGAGTGCGGGGAGGTAGCTCGGTGTCTTCTGCAGCAAGAAAGCGAAATGGTGTGCCATCTGCGTGGAGCGAATAGGCGGTATCAGTCATGTGGAGAACACGTTGCCGGCAGCAGATGGTTGACAGAAAATCCCATCCTAATATGAGCTGGTGGGCACACGAACTAAGCACTGCGAATTGTATATAATGCAGAACGCCATCAATGTAGACACGAACAGTGCACATGGCGGAAGGTCGAATGGCGTGCCCTTGAGCAGCGAGCAGCGTAGGTCCATCGTAGGGAGTAGTAACTTTCCGGAGACGCGAACACAAACCACCGTGAATAACTGACAAACTAGCACCAGTGTCTATTAATGCTTCCACTTCTATGCCTTCTACCTAAACAGAGATGATATTATGTGGACGTGCTGGAGGAATTTCTCTCATTTCGCTAGATGCAGCTTTTCCTCCAAAAGCTGCATAATTTAGTTTTCCGGGTGACGATCGGCGAACTGAGAGGCTGGTCGAAGTGGTGACGTCGAGCGACGAAGGGGTGACGGCGAGCGGCGCCTGGCAGGACGGTAGCTCAGAGCCGTCTCGAACATTGCAGGTGGAGAGGGAGAGCGGCTGGGAAGCGTTGCAGAAGGACGGCGCTGGAAAGTGGACCCAGTGCAAAAGTCGTCCCCATCGTAAGTGTCAAACCCACGACGCTCGTCTTGCTGACGCTTGCGACAGAAGCGGGCGATGTGTCCATGATAGCCGCAGTAGTAGCAGGTAGGTCGCGTTGGGCGCCATGGTGGATAGTAGGGCTGGTTATGTGCGCTGGGGGATATTGAAGCCAGGTGGACTGGCGTCGCCTTCGGTGGCATCGATGGAACGTTGACCGGGGTAATTGCGGCGACTTGCGCGTATGTTGGTTGTGGCCTTGGGACGAGAGGGTCTGTATACGCAGCACCAGTCATAGCCGCCAACTCCTCCTTAACAACGTCACACAAACTGGTACTGGAGGCGGGAGAAGGGACCGCACCTGTTGGAAAGCCGAGCGACTGCAGTTCTCCTCGTATGATGGCGCGGACCATCGCGCGCAACGAGGGATCGGCAGTAGGGTTGTTATGAGGGGTGTCCGGCTTGAACCGTGCGGATTCGAGCTCGTCCAGACGCTGGCACGTAGCAACAATATCAGCGACTGTAGCCGGGTCCTTTATCGCCAAAGCATTGAAGGCGACAGTCGCGATGCCTTTCAGGAGATGACGCACTTTGTCTGACTCTCCCATGGAAGCGTTGACGCGACGGCAAAGGGAAAGTACATCCTCTATATACGAGGTATAAGACTCGCCCAGTTCTTGTTTGCGAGTGTCCAGTGTTCTCTTCGCAAGGGCGGATCGAACCGCTGGAGTGCCAAACACTTGTCGGAGACGCTCTTTGAAAGTGTTCCAGTCGGGAAAGTCGATCTGATGGTTGAAAAACCAAGTCTTCGCCACGCCTGTGAGGTAGAAGGAGACGTGGCGGAGCTTGTGCGGATCGTCCCAATGGTTCGCAGCACTCACGATGTCGTATTGGTCGAGCCAATCCTCCACATCTTCATTGCGAAGTCCAGCGAATAAATGGGGATCGCGATGGGGCCCTCTGACGATCCAAGGTGGAGAAGCCGCGGCCGCCGTAGCGGCAGAGGTAGATGAAGAAGTGCCTGAGGGTTCGTCCTGCGGCATGCTGGTGGACAACTGGCACAAACGGCGGCCTGAACGAAGCTCCAGGAGGTAAAGCGGGCGAGGAGAGGACGGGGAACCGATGAGCACCCTCCACCACTTGTGACGTCGCAGTTGACACGCCTTTAATAAGCCTTCAAGCCTTAGGGAACCGAACACATCCGAGGTACAGAACAAGCTCAAGAGATATCCCCACAAGCGAAGATGATGAACACCATGCAATGATGATAATGTACAGATGATGAAGAAGGGCCTGATAAATGCCCACAATATATATACATACTTATACATATACGTTGCATGACGGGCGACGGCGACGGCAAAATTCAGTCGAGACTGTCCATATATTTGCTATCGCAATAAAAAAAGACGTGGTGCAAATTTGGGAAGAACGCGAGCAGCAACCGCAGCTGCATATACTAAGGCGCGTGGTCCCTGGTGTGCAAGCGAGACAAGTCAACGTGGAGAGGGGGCTGAAGGTTGTTGTTCCCCAGCAGTGCATGATCCCGCAAATTCTTTGGTGGCGTCCTACTCAGATATTCATGCTTGTAGTGCGCTACCGGTGGACACGGACAAAGAAACAAGGAAACTAGCCCCTGTTGCCGCCCTATTAACCTACTCAAATAATTTCGAATTCACTTGAATGGAAACATTTGGCAGTTCTCACTCTTTCTGGGCGTTGATGCTGATTTCATGGGAAGGCGTAGGTGACTTGTGGTCTATATTGGTTTTTTTTCCTTTGAATAAAGCATTCGCAGTAACACAGACTTACTTCTCCATTTTGTGTAGTTATGTGCATATCGCGGGCAGGCCTTCAGCGAGGAATCTTTTTTTGGAGTTGGGGAGGGGGGAGGGTGTGTGCAGCACTTGCTGAAGGCCTGAGTAATTTAGGAAAGAACAAATTTTGAGGAAAGTATCTATTTGAGGAAGCAACAAATGGAGGGATTCCTTGCCCCCCCCCCCCCTGGCTAAGGTATGCAGAGTGCGACTGCAGTCCCACCCTGCTTAACAACCTTATTCTATCTCCATCATGCATCTCCTCATCCATTTTGGGGATGATCAGGGGGATGAGGGGATCTCCTCAGCACCCTGATCATCTCCAAAATGTGAGACTCGTACGATTCTCTACGCACACATGTAATCGGTCGTTCATTCCCCGAATCTCACACGACTGGAACAATCTTCTGGGATCAATCACGTCCATTGTTCATCATTCCCATTTTTATAACGTTTTAAACTCAAGTGTTCTTTGTGCAACCAACCAATTATGTAATTGTGTTTTTGTCAAACTGTCTAATTCTTGCTTGTTTGATTACGACTTGTACTGTTACTTATTTTTTAACTAACATTGTATTTATAGAACAACATTTGTATTATGTTCATAAATGCACCAATCCCCTCTATAATGCCTCTGATACTAAGGATATTTCCAATAAATAAATAAATAAATAAATAAATAAATATATTGCGCGCTTACCAGGCACGTCCTGTACACTGATTGCCAAGGGAAAACTATGGTACGGTGTAAGGTCATCACTCACAGATGTCTGTTGTGATTGAAACGAGCTGATCGCTACGGTGCGGTGATGTGCGCACCATAAGACGTTTGCCGTGTTCCTACAGGTTTAGCAAATGATTGGCTTTAGGTTGCCGAGCCAAAGGAGTTAATATGTATTGCTTATAACAATGCAAACGCAGTGGACGTTGCCGCAATATAACGTCATTATAGGTCTCCTTCGTGAACAGTTACAAGCACTGGCGTAACTTTGGATGATTACTTGACTACGCCGCAGAATGCCCGGTTGTTATTGCGGTTTTAAACGTGATTTTCCACTCTTTCCTTTACTCTGATATTTCTCTCACCGACAACACTGCGGACGCCTGCCCCGCATTTTTTGCGACACAAGCTCCATAATGCGATCAGGTAATTGTTTTCAGAGCCTATTATCGCCGTTTCTCTTTTGACACAAACTATTAATCACATGTGGCTCTTACCCGTATTCCGTGGGCCTTCGTATACGGCTGTGTTCCACGCGTGACTTAAGGAGAAGGTCACAAGGTGTATGTAACGAGTATCTCACGCTAACCATATAATGAGTTCGTCGTATTCGTCAAACAATAATGTTCTGCCAGGCAAATTTTGGTATGTGTCAATTGATACAGACAACCACCAGAGCCTCTAGATGTAGGCGGATAGATAGATAGATAGATAGATAGATAGATAGATAGATAGATAGATAGATAGATAGATAGATAGATAGATAGATAGATAGATAGATAGATAGATAGATAGATAGATAGATAGATAGATAGATAGACCGACGACCGACCGACCGACCGCGGCCATCCAAATCCATTACAGGCCCGCAGTGGATTTGTTTCTTTAGATAGAATAGCAAGCCTGTAGAAGATATGCTGGTCGTAGCGCATTTTGCAGCGCTGAACTGATAGTGTTCCCAACAATCAATTTTATTAGAGTTATTAGTAAATTAAAAATGTGGGTGAGGACATGTGGATTCACCTAGACTGGTATTTTGTAGGGATAACACGTACATGATTTGCACAGTTTCCTTGATTATTGATAGAAGACCGTTACCCTTAATGACGCACACCCATAAATATGTCTGTGCACTTTGTGATTATCTATCTTGGTGACTGGGTTGCTATTCAAGGTAAAGACACGTATCAGCTCTGCGTACGTATCTGACAATCAAGCGATTGCCATTTCTCCTAATCTTATGAATAAACCTTATGAAAGAAAGGGCAATGTGGGCGTATTCCAGTGCATACAACATCAGGTTTCTGAGCGTGCAGTGCTACACTGAAATGCCACTGCCACTTCATTTTTGTCAAGCCCAAAGCCTTTGATGCTGCATCAAACTTGAAAAGTGAGCGTCTGTGTTGGCGCCAACACGAGTAAAGAAAAAAAAATCATCACCATTTGATCATCACCATATGCCGCCATCATGACGTCACTATATCATGACGACGTCATCAGCATGTGAGGATACGAAAACTTCAAATGCCTGCGATCCCAAGGCAGTGAAAAACGACTCTTGGTGCAGAAATGTTCCGGGGGGTGATAAGAAAAACAAAAGAATGGCTTTCACCTTCGAATAGTCTGCGGAGAATGTGCAAGGGACCTTGGGACTTTTTGTTTAAATTTTGATTACGGTTATTCTCACGACGTACAAGATGTGCAGGGTTCCTCCTTAATTTGGTACAATTATTCAGGCATTGCAAACCTTAAATATATTTTGTGTTTTCCAGAGAATAGTGACCTGAAACGAGCACACAGACAATGGTACGTTCTTTCCATGTAGTGAATTTTAAAAAAATGATTTCATGATGTTATCTAAGAGGCTGCGAAGCATTCAAAACAACTCGAGGTCAGAGTTAACTGCGTGACATTTGTTCTAATTGCTTGCCATCGGGCAATGCTAGTCCGTCATCGTTATCATCTGTTTTCTCGCACCAACTAGCAGGCATGAAGCGCATGGAATTTTTATGCGTTTTTAGAGCTACAGCGAAGATAGTGCCACATGCTTTGTGTCACACTGGAATTTGTTTTCATCCTTGCTTCATGCAATGACCATGGTGCGGGCAATATAAAAATGCGGCTCGGCGACGATGAAATACACAATACCAGACGCCTGCTGTCCTTGCTTCGTGAAAATCTAGGTACGCTTTCATATATATATATATCATTATGTTGCATTCTCGATACTTATTGTTAACGGATCTTCGGCACTTTGCAGAAAAAAGCTTCGCACCATTGCGTTTCAGCCTGAACACTTCTGTCATAAAAAGTCTACAATATTAGGTTCTTTTCTGAGCATTTCTGCTCTTCTTAGCTTGTGCCTCTGCATTCCACACTGAGCCTTCGAAGTGTTCTCGCCGTTCTCGAGGAAGAACATTTTCGGAATTGCCAATGCCTATTTGTGGCTAACCACAACTGAGAAAGCTTATCCACGTAATGCTAGGCAACGAAACACTTCCTGAAAGTTAGCTTTTACGTGGAGATCTTTGGCTAGCGAAAAAAAGAAAAAAAGAAGAAAGAAAGCTGCACCATTAGATTTCTCGCTGTTATGTGGCTCTTCGAATATTGCCAATTTTGTGATATACCAATTCAAGGTGACGATCACGAGGGCGCCAATACGAAAGTGGCAAGAGTGATAGATAGATAGATAGATAGATAGATAGATAGATAGATAGATAGATAGATAGATAGATAGATAGATAGATAGATAGATAGATAGATAGATAGATAGATAGATAGATAGATAGATAGATAGATATGGTTTAGGTACGTTTCGTTCGCTAAGAAATGCTTCGCATTGAAGAGCAAGAACCGATGGACTTTTACGCATGCTCACTACGCAGCACAGTGTCAAGTTAGAAGTATGATGAGCGAATTAGTTTGGTCGAACCGCCACACATATACACACAGCGAGGTTTTTGACCGGGCTACTAGGCGTGGATGATGCATTACATCCTTGATACTTGATGCATTACAGCGCGCATTAGCATAATCGACAACGAGAGAGCGGCTAAAGATGACTAGCACTGTTTTCATTTGTCGCTCTCTGTTTTTCCTTTATGACCTTGTGCAGTACAAGTCGTCATGACTGATAAGCAAGACGCCCCAGCTGAAATTTTAACATATTATAAAATTACGGTGGCACACTAGAATACAACAGATGAAGTGCGGGTTGCTGAATGTAGCTTACAGTAGGTGACGCTATTTCCACTAGAACCTAATTACTTAACTAGGCAAAATTATTTAGGCAACTTTTTAAGCAAAAAAGATTGGACAGAAATCTGCAAATAAACTTGAGCTGTTTCCGAAACATCTGAGCAGACAGTTGACAAATTTGCATCTATTCAGTGTAAGTGTTTTTCTCCTTACTGGGACCCTGAGGAACAAAAAAAAAACATGACATGCCCGGTGGGTGCAGTGACTGCAGTGCTCCTAAACGCTTCGCGTACAAACGTGCATAGCATTTAGCATTGCGTGGTGGCGCTTAAAAGGTCACAAGTGATGGCTGTGCGATTTGCACCAGCGTTAAGGAGACGCTACACCTATCGCTTTGTTTTGCCGCAAGAAACTTGTGCGTCTTCGTACAGCGTCGAGCTTCCTAGCTGTCACATCGCCTTTTAACCGGCAGCCCACACAGGCCAATGCTATGTTTTGTGTGCGTGTGACGCAAGCGTTAAGAAACACTGCTATCACCGCGTCCAAAAGGGCAGGTCATGAGGTATTTTGCATTTTTGTTGTATCTGCCATAGAGAGAAAAACACTAATACCTAATATATAGAAAGCTAGCACTTGTGCGAAGCGCGTTTAATATTGCGTAATTAGGCAATTTGGCAGAATAAACATGTGTGTCTTACTCCATACCGTACTCAGCCACATTCTTTTTGTCGAGTCGTCCTAAAGTTTGTCGGTATATTTTAAAACTGTGGCTTCAGCTAGCTGGGACACCTTGTTTATCTTGTGCAAAAATGTCACACTGATAATTGCAAACAAAGATATATGGAAATTTCGCTGCCTCCAATGCCGCCTAATGGAGACCAGCCAAAATTTTTCGCATGACTCCTGGATTGCTCATTAAGTGATCTTTTTCGAGACCGTTTACACATGAGTTGGAATGCGCCTAAATTGCTCAGAGATCCAATTATGATAGTTCGAATGCAGGCCTGTCGACAACTTTTGCACTAAGCATGTGGGCAGTGGTTTCTCACACAGGCGGAGAGCAAGCGCTATATATCACATAGGGCCCAAATGACACAGGTGGTAGATTTAAAAAGCTTGACTTGAGGCCGTGATGCATCAATACTTCATTCCTATATAATTATCTTTCAGTTGTGGTAGACGTTTGTGCGAGCGGAACGGTATAATCGACGTGGATGGTGCAAGTACAGAAACAGGATTTACTACGGTTGAGGGAGAGAGTAGAAGGATAAAAAAAAGAAGGCCTATCAGGACTGAGCACGATGTGTGCGCTCATGTCAGAAATCCTGTAAGTGTGGGTGATTTCAAGTGAAGTGATGGCGGCTTCGACGGTGGAGTTGGTCTGGGTGGTAGGAGCGTCCATGCAAACGTGAATCCAGTCGCCATTTAAAGTGTGCAATCAGTCCAGACCTGCTTGTTTCAAGACCAACGTAGAAAGGTTTGGTTGAAAGGTACCACTTTTTGTTCAAATAAGTACGTAATGTTCCAAGCCAGCTTGTATACCCTGTTACTCGCGGTACGGCAGACACAGCTCTGCAGTTTCGTTCCCTACGTAACAATGCTTATAATACAGAAACAGCGCAAGTGATTTTTTTGGCGACAAGGACCTCGATAGTAACATGGGGAAATTGAATTTTTTGCCCAAACTGCACACTCAACACTTTCATATCTCCTGGTACTGATACGAAACGTACGAGAGCGTGAGCAATTAACAAATATTTTTTGAAAGTCTTCCGCGTCAAGAAATGCTGCTTTCGAGATGCCTTTGCAATCTTGTTTTTTGGCGCTTACATCTCCCACGAACTAATATATAGATTTCCACATGATAATTTTCAAAATTGGATGTTTTGGCTAGCAGTATAAATTCTTGCTTAGTACTGAATGATGGAACAAGTTCCTTCTGCATGATTTTCAGGCATCCTCGCAGACATTTCTTCTCGACAGCTGCATCTCTAGCAGGCCAAGGGACAATGTCTCCTGTGTACGGAATTACCATTTTTCTCTCGCTCATTGGTAAGCTATCATGCGCATTGCTGTCTTATAATATGTAGATGTAGTGTCCTGCTATTCAGGTTTGTATGCAACTCTAATCGAAAGTTCGAACTTTGCAACACTTAACGAAGGGAAAGCTGGGATCTGCAGGGTAGCGTCTATTCACGTGTGACTAACATACGACCACAAATGGTGGAGTGTAAGATGCTTAAACTGTTGTTCCTAATTTAAGAGCGGCATTTCTAAGACTTGCCATTCATTCAATTCTGTATCAATTACTGTCGATGCCTACCACTATTGAATCCCATAAAATGCGTAACTGACAATTCCGCACATTGTTATCCAACGGTCAAGTAACTCATAAAAGAGGTGTTCTTGCATGGCTTGTTCGTACACAACTTCTAGAAAAACGTGGACGCCTGATCACCATCAACATAAAGAAGCATAGGATCGTTTTGTGCATCATCTTTGTGCTGGTGGTGCTTAGGCGGCACTCTTTTTCTCGAAATTATTCCCTGCCTGCGAGGCACAACCCATTGCTCTTAATAGCGGCTCTATTTAAGCCGACCATTAGTCCACGTAGGGCGACAGCATATTATCACCATCCTGAACTGGTGCGCGTTCTGTTCGTCCTCTTCTTCATCTTCTGCTTCTCTAAGAGAACAGTTGCGCCAATTTATCCGACGTGGGATGGAATCACTTTGATGGACGAGAGAACGAGTACACACACGGAGAGAGAAAGAATGAATAAGAGCAAGAAATGCAGAAAAAGAAAGACATAGAAAGAAGTAGACAAGGAGAAGAAAGATATGGAAAGAGATAAACACAAGAGATAGAAAAAATATACAATAAGAATTGAAGACAAGGAGTGAGAATCAAAGATAGAGAGAGAGATTGGAAGAAAGAGGAAGCGAGAAACATATATGCAGTAAAACCTCGGTGATACGATCACGGCTCGTACGAATTTCGGGGTGATACGAATTTTTCTCTGGTCCCGGTCAAGGCCCAGTAGCCTGCAATATATTAGATTACGGTTGTTGCAAACCGATTTGCACCCCGCGACGTTTGATACGAACGTACGCCAGCGCACAGGTACGAACGGGTGCTGCCCGCGCTGTCGCGGAAGACGCAGCAGTCGCGCGCGACCGCGGGCATGCATGCTGCGCGACCATCAACGGTGCGTCGTTGCCTCCGAGATAGTGCGCGCGAATCTTGAAGGCCTTTAGGCGCCTTCGCGTTTAGGTTACAGATGACGTTGAAGTCGCACTTTTTTTTCCGACGCGTTGAAGCGTGCTACTGTGCTCGGGGCAGCAGCATCGTTGCACTGTGTTAACACGTGCCTACCACGTCGATGCAAGCCTTGTCCCCGCAATCAAACGTTCCATGAAACAAGACTGAAGCTTGGGCTACGGGTGCGTCATGAAGTCCCATTAAAGGTGGACGAAGACCCCAACAGACGAAGCGGATGGTCTTGGCGAAGGAGCTTGGCCTCTATCTATCGTGTGCAAAGCGTTTCTTCAATTGTTTTCGCCGCAGTACTTTGGTGTCGTGCAGAAAAGCGTAGTTAGATTATGAAGGGGCTACTAGCGGTCACGGGGCATAACACATCTGGTTCATTAATTAGATACGCGCGCACGCATTGTATATTTACGAACACAAGTATGATCGTTGACGTCTAAAAACTCTACTGGCAATCATTCAGAACTGTTCATGACGTCGCTGTGGCGCTCAGAAACACTTAATCAAAACGTATGCCAACTTCCTTTTGTCGCGTACCAATTTTTCATGTTTTCTGGTGATACGAATTTCGGATGATACGAATACTTTTGGTAACCTCGCGAGATTCTTATCACCGTAGTTTTACTGTGTGTATATATATATATATATATATATATATATATATATATATATATATATATTGTCACGTGGTTTATTCACCTACAAACGTGAAGGGACGACGAGGAACGTCGAGGAACGTTGAGGGTCCAAAATCCAAGCAAGCGCAAGCTCGGGTCGCGTGGCTACCACTCACGATGTGGCTTGCTTTCTTGGCTGCTTCGTCGTCGTCTATATTGTTCACTACATTTGCCCCCGGTGAATAGCGTAGCCATCCTGGCGACCTAAGGCGTTGTCAGTATGGCGGGATCATAATAGGGCTTGAGGCGACTCACGTGGACGATTTCCCTACCACGACGACGTAAGTCTTGGGACAGTGTCAAAGGCTCGACCTCATAATTGACTGGGGACGTACGAGTGAGAATGCGGTAGGGCCCGTGATATCGGGCAAGTAATTTCGACGAAAGGCCCGGAGTGTTCGGTGGGATCCAAAGCCAAACCAGGGCACCTGTCGTAAAAGTAGGGAGAGGTCGATCGGTGTCGTGCCTTAGCTTCTGACGGCCTTGGTCCTCGGTTGTCAGCGAACGGGCCAATCGTCGGCAATCTTCGGCGTATCTGGCAACGTCAGAAATTGCAGTGTACTCAGATGAGTCAGGCGTGTAGGGAAGCATAGTGTCAAGCGTGCATGATGGATCGCGTCCGTACAAGAGAAAGAAAGGCGAAAAACCTGTGGTCGCATGCGTAGCGGTGTTGTACGCGTACGTGACAAACGGAAGGACGGTGTCCCAATTGGTCTGGTCTGATGCGGTGTACATTGTCAGCATATCGCCGAGAGTGCGATTAAATCGTTCAGTGAGGCCATTCGTTTGCGGGTGATATGCGGTCGTCATGCGATGAATGATGTTGCACTGAGCGAGCAATGCTTGAATAGCGTCAGACAGAAAAACACGCCCTCTGTCGCTCAAAAGTTCACGGGGAGCACCATGGCGAAGGACAAAGTTGCGTAAGATGAAAAACGCAACTTCTCTTGCTGTTGCTGTGGGTAGAGCTGCAGTTTCCGCGTAACGTGTGAGGTGGTCTACGCCGACAATTATCCACCTATTTCCAGAAGAAGTCGAGGGAAGCGGTCCGTATAAGTCGATACCGACGCGATCAAATGGACGCGCCGGACAAGGCAGAGGCTGAAGTGTACCGGCTGGGCGTTCAGGTGGAGCTTTACGGCGCTGACAAGCAGTACAAGCACGTACGTACTTGCGCACAAAAGTATACATGCCGCGCCAGTAGTATCGCTGGCGCAGGCGGTTGTAGGTCTTGAGAGCGCCGGCGTGAGCACTTTGCGGGTCGTTGTGGAAAGCAGTACAGATTTCCGTGCGCATGTGGCGTGGTATCACTAGCAGCCACCTCCGACCGTCAGACGCGTAATTCCGCCGATAGAGGAGGTCGTCTCGAATAGTGAAATGCGAATAGTGAATAGTGAATAGTGAAATATATATATATATATATATATATATATATATATATATATATATATATATATACATATATATATATATATAGAGAGAGAGAGAGAGAGAGAGAGAAATATAGAGAAATAAGACAGGCCGCCCACCTTCGCACTTCTTTTAGGATTGGAACCACTAGAGCGACAATGCCTTAATTTTTTAACATTGTCTTGTGCGTTTTATTCATCCGCTAAATAACTGGCGCTCACACTCTGTTCTGGTTGTTTGTTTCCTCGTTATTTTGTCCTATTAGCTTATGGTAAATGGAGGAGCTGACATTATACGCGGTGACCACATCTAAAAACTTTTATAATGAAAAGCGTCACTGAAGTAAATAATCCGACTAAACGTAATAGTGCACGGTGGCAGGTTCATAAGTACACAGCTAATATACAGAAACGCATAAATATAGCGAGAGCGCGAGAAAGTTATTCTCGAGAAATCTTGCTGCGCAGTAGGTGCGTTTCGCAGTTATATGCTTTATTGTTCCATATTCGTAGAATTCGCGCTGCGTGCCCCCCTGCGTACTACTCAGATGTTGCTTACACACTGATCAAATATTTAGTCATCTATGCCTTGCACGTCGAAAAAAGGTCAAGTAGGTGTACGAATAATCAGGTGCAATGAGAACAAGTGTAGCCTCAAATGAAGGTGTGTGTGCAACGCCTCAGTACTTTTCCGCGTGAGATGTGATCAGCTTACAAGAGCCAATTCTGGTGGTGATATCTTCTTCCGCCGCCGCTATCACGCACATTCAGGAAAATAACCAGATTTTCGAGGCGAATTCGAACGCAGGATATGGTATTCAGATATTCTATCACAAAGGCAAGCTTACAGACATGCGAGTTGCTGGTTACAGATATTCGGGTAGTCAAGAGGAGATTCGGTGGGGTTGAGCGGGGCTGAGGAGCAGCGGCGCAGGTGTTAGGGCGCAGGTGGGCGTAGGATATGACAATGTACAATGTACGCGCCAAGCACAGCTCATGTGAGTTTAGCGATGACGTCCTTGCGTTCCATTACTTTCCACTGCAACCCTGAGGCTTCCTCACGTCAGCTGTCCCTTCGTGTTTACGATGTCAAGTCCATTAAACCAGGCATAATCTATCTCTTCATTATCATCATAAGCTACCGCATCAACAAAGTGTGAGGCGTATTACCTAACAGGAACGTGATGGACAGACTGCAACTCCGCCAAACGATCGATTACCGCGTAGTGGCTGCCTCGCAACTGTACTTGCAGTAATCAGCCTACGCTAGTTCACAAGGGGCTCTGTGAAGGCTGCTTCTTCAGACTACATGGTCGATGTGCTTTGTGCTCCATGTAGACCTGCCGTTTTTTTTTTGACGTCATACCTCTGTTTCATCTGTAATGCTTTGTAACAACAGTTTTCAAAAATAAATCACAGTTCCACCACAAGGGCGAGGCAATGAATTGTAATGCTATACGAAGCGAGGCTGGTTCAGGATTTTGGTTCGTGGTTTTGGGACGCTAAATCCCATATAATCATATGAATATATTGCCGCAAAATTTCCCGAATACTTCCGCAAGAGGCGGGGTTACAGGGTGTGTAGTTACAGCGCATGTTGTCTCTGCTCTGGTTCCTTTTATATTCGTTCTAGTGCTGCCTTTACATCGCTACGTACGCAAACTATCGTGCCCACATATCTGCTATTGTGGAGTTGCAGGAGTTTGCCACGCGGCTCATGGGCTTTTCCTGTTCTTTCGTCACGACAAGCGCTCTAGAAGCTACACAGGAACACATGGCACATTGAAAAGAAGTTAATTTACCATGTGTCATGACCTTGAACGCGCGTGTTGATATGCGATACCTCTATCTGCGTGTGAGTCTGGCTCTCTATACAATGTAAGCAGATTACAGAGCATGGCGGTGGCACGTGGCGGCAATCCGTGGTAAGAAGCGAATTTGATGCAAACGCCGCTCTTGATTTATGTCAGCTACTCGCCAATAGCATGCTATCTGCTGTTCGATGTCAAACAGCAGGAGCTGGCAGCCACAAAATGGGTGAGCACATGCTCATGCATGAACGGAGGGTGCCAGCGAAAATGGCAAGTTGACGCTGTTCCTGTAAACTCTCCTTGACGCGTGCGACTGCCAGATTTCGCCATGTTCATGGCACTTTATGGGACAAGAAGTCAGCAGAGTGGGTCAGGAAGCAAACAGGTGTTAAGGAATTCTTTGACGAAATCAAGAAGAAATTGATATGCACACGGCATGTAGCCCGCAGGCTATTACTAGGGCATTAAGAGTACCGCAGGCCCGCAGGTACTCTTAATGCCCGCAGGGCATTAAGAGTACCTGACTGGATTATAAGAGAAGGCGAACGCGCAAGGGGGAGACAGAAAGTTAGGTGGGCAGATGAGATTAAGAAGATTGCGGGTATAACGTGGCATCAGAATGCGCAAGACCGGGATATTTGGGGGAATATGGGAGAGGCCTTTGCCCTGCAGTGGGAGTAGTCAGGCTGATGATGATGATGCTGATGATGACAGGATTGTCTCCTATCCCCAACATGTGTTTTCTCCAAAGCCCAAGGCCTGATTCATGAGCCTTTATACAGCACGCTGGACCACTTCATGGCCTTCTAGCATAATGCCGTTAAGGCAAAACCGTTAGATGCCTCATGAAACGCGAAAAATAACCATCGGCTTTGGCGGTGTCCATACGAGTGATGCAAAAAATCACCATCACGTGATGATTAACCATATGACGTCATCATGCGGTCACACATTGCAACAACATAACGTGGAATGATGACGTCGTCAGTTGCTCAAACGTGCGACGATCGCGGAAACAGTGCAAAATCAGGTCAGATACAGAAAGTTTTATTTTTTTTGGGGGGGGGGGGCTGGCTGGGGTAATGTGAAGGATCATTGCATTGACTGTGGAGAGGAGTCGTGTTAGGCGAATGAATACTCGACCCCGTTATGTAAACTCAACAGAACCAGGCGTTAAAATAAACTTCTCCAAGATTGTATAGCTTCCTACACCAAAGTGACATGACATAATACCCACATGCAGCGGCACTTCTGTAGAGTTGGTAAACATTATTGAGTTACAAGCTTTCAGTTCCGGTATTCGATATGTTCGGACGTGGGAGATGTCGAAATATTGACAATTCTTGAAATTGTTAGGATAATAAACGCGTTTACTTTTCTTCATTCTTCCGTAAAGATGCGCTGCAATAATCAAGACGCATGTAGAAGGATACTTTTCACAAAAAATCTCTTGTTTAAAGCTGACGACATGCCTTAAGTAAGACCTGTAGAGAAGGTTTGCTTATAATCTCGCTAGGCAAATGCAAATCTGACGATAACGGTGTGGACTACAGGAAACGACCATCGCGGAGTTTTTTTCGTCAGTGACCCGAATGGTGGTCGTCCACGTCTAAGAACGCAGAAAGCTAATCTTACATTCATACGTCGCACCCTCGAGAACATATGCAACGGAACAGAACTGTGGCGATGTGAATGTCTGGTAGCTTACACACAGTTTGCTGTTTAAAGGCGTAACAGGGAATTGTGCTGCGACTGATGAGTAGATAATTTCAAACAAATAGGTGCGCGACCTTTATCTACGACAGGAAAGCAACAAATGTTATTGTTTATGATGGCACAAATGCTCCAACGGTCAAACATATTCATGAAATTGTCCTTTTTCCTGCACTGAGCGCAGAACACGGTCTCTCGTTTAATTGCCCAGCATAGTGAGCCAAGTGTCCACCATCGAATCAACACACTCCTGGTTCTGATTCTTTTCGGCGTGGCTGAGAACCCAGACTTACAAACACCAGAAGAGAGGGATGCCTCGCAGAGGCCGGGGCTAATCACCTACGGTCAATTGCTCCCCTGATGGTGAAGACATTAAAGAGTCCCTAGCCAGGTTTCAGCATTTGGAGCTGACAAGTGTAATTAATGCATGCACTTGGCGCTCACGATCACGTCTGCCAAGATTTGCAATGCTGCGCGCAGCGGAATGACGTGAAATTTAAAAATGAACACCACTTATCTATCTTCTCGCAGGGGCGCACCCCCAGATGGAGGGACTGACGTACAACAGCGAATGGTCCTGCGTACATATCTGTGTTCTTAAGTCGCTCATCTACGTAGACATTGGTGGTCTGAGGCTCGGAGTCTCTGACATGTGTAATTTGTATATTCCCTTGCTTGAATGGACGAATGAAAGCTAGGAGAAATGATAAAACACAGAAACGGGATGTGCGCGCCTTCAGCAGCTAAACTATTCAGGCTAGCCATAATCTGTGCGGCCTATCAGAAAACGCGTATGTGCCACGGCCTATCTCACAACTATCCACATCATAAACAATACGTCTGCCAAGGCTACGACGTCACTCCTCTGGAAAGCGCACACCGGCGGTGGTGAGTCGCGCGTGGCGGCGGCGGAGTGCGTGGGTGCTGCCGGCTCCGGTGCGTGACATCGCTGATTCTCGCGCATGCGCAGTACGGCTCTTGAGGATCCACGCGAAATTGGCTCGGCTAGGCCAGTGTAGCTAACGCTACAAAATGAAGAAAACCCATCAAACGGGTGTTTGCCACTAGGTGGCCTACACAAAGCTATCATCATCATCAACGTGTGAGCCAAAGATATTTGGCAAATCCCACTACTCTCCACCGGTCAACTAAAGATGAACAAGGCAGCAGTTAGCCCAACAAATGGCTGTGAAGCGATGGCGGCGAGCCGAAGACCCCGAGCGCGTACAAAGAGAGAATACTAGCGAACGGGAAAGGCAACGGCGGCTGCGAGGAGACCCCGATGTGATGGAAGGCCCACGCCAACGACGGCGTCTCCGTAGGTCTATGAGAGTTGCGAACGCTTCGTTTAAGCGGGACGTTCTGTCTCTGGAGTTTGGACATCCGAGTCGTGTCTGTGAGTATCTGTGACTATCGGGCCTCTCCACGCTGAGAACCAACGTAGAAACAACCTACCATCACCTAGCTAAGGCAAGAAACAACCTTAAAGCAACCGGATTAGCCCTCAGAATCGCCCACATTCACTCTTTCGAACCTTGTGCGGCTTAGTGCTAGCTTCGTAATTTTTTTTTGTGTTTACTTCTATTCGCAGCGAGATGCCATCCTAATCTGCTTCCATTCCGCATGCGTTCGTGTTCGCGCCGTTCCGGTGTCTGTCCGATGCCAGCCCTAACAACTGCTCGCGCCATGTCAGCACGGCGGCGTATCGTGGCTGGCGCGTCCTATTTCACTAGTGCTATCGGTTGTTTTCCGGAAGTTGGGTAAAGTCGAGGACTAGTTTGAACCCTACGGAGTTTGGAAACGTCAATATTGCCCGATAGTATGCATAACGGTATCAAACTGCACAAAATTTGAGGTTAAAGAGCGCTCACATGGGCGCTGTTTGTCAGTATAGGCATTTATAGGCACTTAATGAAATTTAGGCACAAACGCCAAAAGTAGACATTCATACGCACTATAAAAACACTATGAATGTCCCTCTCAACCTGTAATTCAAACGCAAGGAACTAAATAGGTATTTGCCGAAAACACGGTCTCTACTGGTGAGATCGAAAAATCGTTTTACCACGCAGTATAAAAGACACCCAGGCCAACGCAGACACACACACACACACACACACACACACACACACACACACACACACACACACATATATATATATATATATATATATATATATATATATATATATATATATGTGTGTGTGTGTGTGTGTGTGTGTTTGTGTGCTAGGTAGGCGCGATTTCCGAAACATCCAGTATTGTGCAGTGAATCCTAGCGTAATGGCTCCCTTTACCTTATCTTGGCCCATTCCGTAAGCGCACTGCACGAACCAATTTAAGCTCAACTGCAACATTTACCACACGCTTATCACTCTAGAGCGCTACAATGCGCGAGATATTGGGTGTCAACGAATCAACGCTGTTTGACTTTCCTTCCCTGCAAGCACTGCAGAAATACACTTTACTCAACGCTCTTCTTCTCTGCAGTAGGATGAAAAATGTGTCATCGTTCCAGCGTGCCGAGAAGCCACTTCGAGACGGGTTCTGGGAAGCGCGTCCGCGATGTGTGCCGAGGCCCACTAAAAAAAGCCGGACTCGAATCTTTTTGATCAGAAAACAATGTTAACTTTCCCCCCCACGCATTTGGACAGGAGTAAACCACTGACATATCTATTGCCTCAGCCCCGACTATTTAAAAAAATGAAGTATACTAAAATTACATGGAATATTTCATTCTCGTTAAATATTTGGGATGTCTGATTCCGGCTCCATTGACAACCTTCCGAAACATATCTTTACGAAAAACACGTATCATAAAGATTAGCTTTAATTGGTCGTCTATGGTCTATATATAGCCAACATTCGCGACATTTGTTTTTTTTTTCAGCGACCGCGTTTGCAGGACAAATGACTTGCAACCTTGCCAAAGAACTCGTGAACCAAGTCTGTCAGTTGTTCGGGCGGGAGGAGGAAGCTGCCACCAAGTAAACTGAGCGAGCAAATCCTCAACAGCGGCACCAGTCCAGCAGACTTCCGCCTGAATGTCATTTGAATAAAAAAAATTTGTGCCTCATGTTAATACCTGGGTACGTTTGTGACTGTGAATGTTTTGATATGAGAACATAGCGCCTGATGTTTCACACTTGTTCCAGGCCTCCCTACTTAGTGGAATTGTGTAAAGGGTAGATATCGACCGCCTTCGACTGTCAATTCAATGGTTTTTAAATTACGACTTGCACAGACGCGGACGCATGTGTCAGTTTAACTTAATGTGGTCGAGAAAAAGATAATGAAAATCTGAAGGGCTAGGCCTTTTAACACGAAAGTGGTTTATGCCGCGTCCACCATGCCTCCACTGATGTATTTGCGTCACAGATATGTCGTTGAAAAATATACACTAACAGATGGCAAAGAAAAAAAATCAGAAGAAAAGTTCAGTTGGCGTCAGTCGAACCTACGAGCCCTCGCTCCGCAGCGGGCGGCGTAAAACCACTCGGTCACAGAGCGTAAATTATTTAGCTTGCTAACGGCGAGCTCTTTATGTACACCATTTATCGTTGGCGGTACACAGAGCTCGGTGGCTTCAGCGTGTTCTTCTTATCACAAGCGAGATGGCGCGACGGGAGGGGAGGACGCGCTCTAAAGGTCCTGGCCCAGCGCGTTTCGATGCGAGCGCACTTCTACAGACGGTGTCTCTCGTGCGGGCGCGCGCTTATCTCATGATGGCGTTGGTTTGTATGTCTTGTACTTTCACCGCAAATTTCCGTTGACGTTCCACAAAGCACGAAGGTCACTTCGTTCTCTGCAGCGGCTGCGTTTCCGAAAGGAGCGCGCTGCTCACACACAAAGAAATAATAACACTTGCGATAGTTCTTAATTCGCTCTCGTCCTGTGTATGTTCATTAATAATAATAATAATTTCTGGGGTTCAACGTCCCAAAACCACTATATGATTATGAGAGACGCCGTAGTGGAGGGCTCCGGAAATTTCGATCACCTGGGGTTCTTTAACGTGCACCTAAATCTAAGTACCCGGGCCTCAGACATTTTCGCCTCCATCGAAAATGCAGCCGTCGCGGCCGGGATTCGATCCCGCGACCTTCGGGTCAGCAGTCGAGTGCCATAACCACTAGACCACCGTGGCGGGGCTGTGTATGTTCATTTAGGCGGTTCTTGCTGCTTTAGATAGCGCTACAAGTTTCGAGCTGCTTCTCGTTCTTCACGTGATGTCACAACTTGTTGCTAAAGCATTCATTCATTCCCCCTTGTCACGAAACAATGCACAATAAATGCTCCACTACCCCTGTGAAGACTCGTTTCACTTTCGTGTTATACCGACTCCTAAAAAGGGGGAACAGACATTTTTTTATCTCTGAAAATCTCTCGGCGTCCTTGCGACATGCAGCGACAACCAGTGGAATCCGTTGCCTGTAACTAAGGTTGCCGCTCAGTTATTTCGCTGAATTTAGCGTTTCCAAGAGATGTTGCTGAGCTCGTAAGTGAGCATCCCCAAATCTGCGTAAATCTTGTCGTACTAGTCCTTCAATTTCTCGTGACTTTCAATGTATTCATCGGTTTCGAACGGCGTGCGCGGGTTTACTAACCGGCTCTTTCGTCTGCACCGAAACGTCGCCTTGCTGTTAGTGGCCGTGCTCCTTTTTGGCGCCATGATCTCCCAATCCACCAATGTTCCGTTTTAGAACATTTTCTTTCCAAATACTGACTTCGATATGTTTCCGAGGCATGTCGTAGTTTTGCGTTCCGGAAATTTCGACCCGTTGGGGTTCCTTGACTAGCGTTCAAATGTAAGTAATAGGGCATTCAGGGTCAAAAATTCAACGGCGGTGTCCGGGATCGAGCCCGCCACTTCCAGGACACCAAGCAAACACTGTGACCACTGCACCACAAAGGCAGCTAAATAAAACGCTCAATTTCGATGAACATCGCTTTTGAAAATTTTCAGTTTCCCTAACATGCCAATGTTTCCCTAGCATGCCAATGTTTGCTCTTTCCACCATCGCTTTTGTGACGTTTATTTTGCAACGTTTCACGTTGAAACAAGGTCGTGCAGATCCTCAAGACTGTGGAATTCTTACGCTTTTTATCTGCCACAGCTTTCTCGCAACGTTGCAGCTGTGCAATTTGTTGAATATGCTCCCGGAGTAACACGGCCGAACCTGCCTGTTCATGGGCGGGTACTTATGATGGGTAGGCCCATGTACTTAGTTTAGGAGCATGCGCACATAAGAATCGGAGGTGGTCGCAGTTTCAGGGCCCTTCATAACGGCGCCCCTCATAATCATATTGTGGTTCTGGGACAGTAAACCTCAAATATAATATTGTGTCGGTTTAACTAATGTTCACGCGAATGTTTTAATCACTAGAACGACATTCTTCAAGAGCTCTTAAGGAGTAGTCTCTGTCACTAGAATAGTCTAGAACACATACGAATCCTGGATTTCCTTGCAAATTGTTACCCGTGATGCTCTGGAGGAACGTCGATGCTTAGGAGATTCCGAACGGCAGCCTGTTTACAGCAAACAGTGCTTTACGCGTACTTCATGTAAGCATTTTTCTATAGCTTGACAACATTTCTACCTGTTTTCATGCCCTGTTTAGATCCATCTTCGAAAAGTACGACCCTCCGAATGCGTATCAAGTATCCCGTCTATTGTAAATAGAGTGTACCGCTCTCCGTGTAGGACGGAGTTATAGATTGTCTTGATTGTCTTATAGTGTTTACCAACGCGCATTGTCCCGTTCTCTTTCACAAGAGGTACAGTTGATGTAGCGATCTCTATATAGCAAACTTTGTAATGGCGCCCATTCCCTGCAGGTTGCGCAGTTCTTCCTCCACAGCTAAGCGGAATGCGTATGGCACGCTTCAAGCGTTCAAGAGAGAGAGAGAAAAAAAATCTACGCATTTCCACGAAGTGAATGATGATGAGTGGGCGAAGTACTGCGTATCGTTCGGCAACCGTGAATCTACCGTGACATTGCCCACTCGCGCATGTAAATGGGAACTCATTGCAGGGTTGGCTACAATGATCTCTGTTCATACGGAAGAGGTAAAAAATAAATATTCGCGCAGTACACAAAGCTGGCTAGATTAAACATGCGTGCCAGATGATATAACAAAGACGCGTGTTTATTACTAGCAAAAAAACTTAAAAACCAGCGTGCTACATTCGTGCTGCGTGTTATCGAGGCCAACAGTCGCTCTGTTTTTGTATGATTAGCTCTTGTTACGTAAGCGAAACGGAAATGACCACTTGCGTCGTCGAAAGTTAAGCAATAGTGCATACCAGTTGGCGCAGAAGGCGCCCTACTTCTCGAATGATCGGCGTCGGGCAGGATTGTTACCGCATTTGCGGCATTACCCTGGCCAATACACTGCCCCTTGCAAAATCATGCATTGAAGTTTGCAGATAATTGTAACACACAACTGTTCAAGCTGAAAAAAACGAAAAGTCATGGTTCAGCACACTTAGCGATCTGCCCGCTGGCGCTAATAGCGTCGAGGTGTACAATGTGGTATGACATCAAAGCCAGCACCTACGTGATGCACTATGACTGCATTCGGCCTTTGAGTGATCCCCCGGAATACTGAGCACTGCACTAACAGTCTCCCACAAAATAACACTGGCTTAGCAATTTGAATGAAACCAGCTAAGTCTGGTTCTTTTCAGGAGCTGTTGGGTGTAGTCGACTTTCGTAGTGGACCTATTTGAAGAAGAGCAGCTTGTGCCTGTTGGGATATAACGTAAGTAGAACAATGAACACTTGGACAGGGATACAGTCAGCTGACAGATTACGCAAGCGCTTCAGTTGTGTTGCCTACTCCGTCCCTGTCTAAGTGTTCGATATTCCTCTTGAGCTGCCTTATTTCGGTGTTCACACTTGAAATAGTCCGATATATTGTCACGGGGATGACGAATACACGAAGAATGCAGCCGCATGGTCCTGGCCCCACGAGAAGGGGACGTCTTTCATTAGAAGGTCAATGAGCGGTCGGGCAATGATGGCGATTGCGTAAAAGCGCCGGAAGTATGAGCATAAGCCAACAAAGCTACGAACATCTTTTGTAGAAGAAGGCAGAGGGCACCATGACAGCGCTAATCTTGTCATGGTCAGGTTGTACACCAGTAGCACTTACAAGATGACCTAGCACAGTGATTTGTTGCCGGCCGAAATTGCACTTTTTGTAGTTTAGCTGGAGTCCCGCTCGACGAAAAACAGCTAGAATGGTTGACAAACGAGTTAGATGACTCTCAAACGTTGGGGAAAAGACAATGACATCGTCGAGGTAGCAGAGACACATGGACCATTTATAGCCACGAAGGAGAGAGTCCATGATGCGTTCGAACGTCGCCAGGGCATTGCACAGCCCAAAAGACATAACCTTGAACTGATAGAGGCGGTCCGGTGTGACGAAGGCAGTTTTTTCTCGGTCTAAGTCGTCGACAGAAATATGCCAGTAACCCGAGCACAGGTCTATGGATGAGACGTATCTTGCACCATGAAGACAGTCAAGGGCGTCGTCGACTCGTGGCGCCGGGTATACGTCTTTGCGGGTTATCTTGTTCAAAGTACGATAGTCGACGCGAAATCTCCAGATGTCATCCTTCTTTTTGACCAAAACGACAGGTTACGCCCATAGACTTGAGGAGTCCTCGATGGCACCTTTTGAGAGCATCTTATCAACTTCTCGTTGTATGACCTGGCGTTCGGAATGAAATACACGATATAGTCGCCGTTTGAGAGGACTAGCATCGCCGGTATGTATTTGATGCCGTACGAAAGACGTTTTACCTAAAGGGTGGCCATCGAAGTCGAAGGTATCCTTATAGGTTGTAAAAACGTGGCGAAGTTGCGCAGCTTGACCAGGGAGAAGATCAGGCGCAATCATTTTCGCGATTTCGTCGGGAGGTGCACTTGGTGAGCTGGCTGCAACGCCGGACGAGCAATCTCCTGCGTCTAATGCCATGATGTTACACGCATCAAGTGCTCATATGTTGGCCAACGAAATGCCTTGCGGAAGAACTTGCGTCGAGTTACTGAAGTTTATGAGGGGGAGCTGTACGTAGTTGTCGACAACATTATGCGGCACAGCAACATTCCGGGCCAGCAGCACGTCAACTAATGGAGACACTATGTAGTCGCCGTCGGGAAGAGGTGGTGATGTCGTCAAGGCCACACACGTGGCGGCTTGCGGTGTCAGCCGAACATAATCCACAGAGCACAAGTGGTTTGGCGGTGAAGCTGAGACATAAGCAAGCTGAGGCCGTTCAAGTTGAAGAACGCCGGTTGCACAGTAAATGAGGGCGGCGTGAGTAGACAAGAAATACAATCCGAGAATGACGTCATTTGGGCACTGCTCAAGAACAGCAAACAAAACAGGTGTGTGGTGATCGGCGATCGTGATGCGTGCTGTGCACATTCCTATAACGGCAGGACTTCTTCCGTCAGTGACACGAATAATGCCAGGAGCAGCCGGAGTAAGCACTTTCTTCAGGCGGCGGCTTCAGGCGGCCCTAGTAGCAACAAGTGCAGAAACAGTCAGGCCGTCAACGGCAACGTCGATCAAATTTCGTCGTTTTGGGCAATACAAGAAGAGGATTTGAGGTGGAATTAGATGATGCAGCATCACCTCTAAGAGTTGCATCTCAAGATTGAGCGGTGAGGTTGGACGTCGTAGTAGTGGAGGCGGAGACGACGGGCGACGCGCTGGCGACAAACGGGACTGGTGACCTCGGCGCGACAGCGAGCGGCTGTGCGGCGTAGCAGTGGCACCGGCGTTGTATGGCTCGAAAGGCTGGGAACGGCGGTAGTTAACGGGGTAGGCTCAGAAGGCTGGTGACGGCGCTAGCTGTCGGCGGGGTTAGCAGTGGCATACCGGGTTCTTAAAGGCGAAGACCAACGGTTGTTCCAATGTCGCGCGACGTGACCTATACTGCGGCAGTTGAAGGAGCTCGGCCGATCATCTGCAGTTCGCCATTCAGCCAGGTTACGAGACCGTGGATGAAACTGTTGTTCCTGGGGTGGCGACCTGGGGCGAGGCGGCGACCTTGGGCGGACGTCACATGTCCGGGACTGAGGAATGGCGGAGACAGCGAAGCCTAAATTGCCGAGGTCCTCCGGCACAATTGACTGGACCAGGAAAACTGATGGCAGGTGCGAATCAACATGGCCGTTACCCCGCCACGATGGTCTAGTGGGTATGGCGCTCGACTGCTGACCCGAAGGCCGCGGGATCGAATCCCGGCCGCGGCGGCTGCATTTTCGATGGAGGCGAAAATGTTTGAAGCCCGAGTACTTAGATTTAGGTGCACGTTAAAGAACCCCAGGTGGTCAAAATTTCCGGAGTCCTCCACTACGGCGTCTCTCATAATCATATCGTGGTTTTGGGACGTTAAACCCCAGATATTATTATGTAGCGAAGCGTTCCTACTCAGTAATGGGTCGTCCTCTCGAGCGCCTTCCAGTGGGTCGTTCTCTTCTCTGAGAGCACGCCCCTCGTGCAGAGATTCGGCCCCGCTTTGACTGTCGCTGCCGTGCGCCGTCGCTGAGTGCCCGTTAATAAACGTCTTCACAATTTGGCGGAGGTGCTGTGCCCTCTAAACAACTACGGTCCGCATTTGATGCCTTTGGAGCTTCGATCCCGTACCGTGCCTGCTACCATGACTCAAGACGCCGCCCAGCAAACGCCTCCTCTTGCCCCGACGCCATGTCCGGGTGTCCCCCGCATCCGCGACTCTCCTATCTTCACCGGCGCGGATGGCACGGACGTCGAGGACTGGCTCGCGATCTACGAGCGTGTGAGCGTCCCCAATAAATAGGACGAGGCAGGCAAACTGAGCAACCTCGTTTTCTACCTCGCGGGTGTGGCAAGTCTATGGTACAACAACCACGCATCCGATTTCGCTACGTGGTCCGCTTTCAAGACCGCCATAATCGACGTGTTTGGCCACCCTGCAGTTCGCAAGCTGCAACCCGAACAACGTTTACGTGAACGAGCCCAGCAGTCCGGCGAGTCTTTCTCGAGCTACATTTAAGACGTGCTCGACTTGTGCAAGAAAGCCAACGCAACCATGTCTGAAGCAGACAAGATCTGGAACGTCATGAAAGGCATCGACGACGATGCCTTCACCATGCTACTCGCCAAAAACCCTCGCACTGTGGCTGAGGACATCACGCTGTGCCAAAGCTACGAGGAGCTACGCCGGCAGCGGCTGATGACGCGTCGACCTCCATCACGCGACGCCGATCTCGCTGGCTTGTCGGCCGTTTCGCACCACTCCGTCTTACTCGCCGAAATCAAGTCATTCGTGCGGGAGAAAATTGCCCGCCAGTTCTTCTTACTGGCCTTCTCTCACCCGCAGGATGCTGTACAGTCGTCGACCACACTGCTGCCTCCCCTACGCCGGGCTATTGAGCAGGAAATCGCGGAGGTCATGCCGGAATACCACCAGCCCTCTCCGGCGTCTGCGCCGCTCAGTTACGCACAAGTAGCAGCCAGGCCGCCCCAGCGCTCCCTGTGGTGCCCCCGCTAACATACGCTGGAGCCGTCGCCAGGCCTCAGGCCTTCGAAGCGAGTGTGCCGGCTGCGTACGCCGACATCATCCATACGCCCCGACTGCAGCCCACCATGCAGTCGTCATATCAGCAGCCGCCCCGTCCCTCGTGTCCTGCCACGTGGATGGGACCTAGCCCGGCAAACCGATGGCGCACTTCCGACAACCGCCCGATCTGCTTTGCGTGCGGTTGCGCCGGTCACGTCGCCCGCTATTGCAACCGCGTGCAGGCGCCTCGAGTCAGATCAGCCGTCAGCAACCAGTCCAGCCGCCCGTATTATGACCCGCTGCCGCCTATGTCACCGACGTCACGCCCAGGTCCATCTACCCGTCGTTCACCGTCCCCACGACGCCGCTCACTGTCACCGATGCGGCCCCGTACGGTCGCACTAGTCGTCAAAACTAGTCGTCACAGTCCAAGAGGCAAGGGCTGCGACGCTATTCAACAGCCAAAGCCCTCAGCAAAGCCCATCAAACGTAGTAGACGTGCTTGTAGATGGTGTGCGCACATCAGCCCTTGTAGACACTGGATGGGCCGTTTCCGTTATGGACGCTAAATTTAGCCGACTGCTACGAAAAGTGACGACGCCACTTTCCGGGCTCTCCCTCCATACAGCCAGCGCTCACAGTATTCACCCGACAGCGGTGTGCACAGCCCGTGTCATGATTCAGGACGCTCGGTACGCCGTCGAATTCATCATAATTTCCTCATGCTCTCACGACGTCATCCTGGGATGGGATTTTCTCGCCCGTCACGCCGCCGTAATTCGTCGCGCACCAGCCGAAATAGAGCTCTCACCATTCTCAGATTTGACGCCGGCCGACAGTCCACCGGCTGCGACCAAGGTACTCGTCAAAGACAACACCACACTTCCTGCAAACTCGTCAACGGCTGTGTCAGTCTGCTGCACCGGTCTCGCCGACGCCGTTGCACTCCTCTCTCCATCTGACCGCGTCTTCACTAGAAAAGGCTTGTTGGTGCCATTTGCGACCGTGCAAGTCATTCAGGGCGACACCGATATTTTTGTTACGAACCCATCCCCGTACATTGTTAGGTTGGTGCGAGGGGAATGTCTCGGCAGAGCGGAAGCCCTCGAAGACGCACAAGTTATGGACGCACCGGGTGACACGCACTGCGCCAGCTCCCATTCGCTCAGTGCTCTTTCCACATCTGATTCGTCACCCGCTGATGTATTTGGTTCCTCGATTGATAAACACCTTACGTCGGTCGAGCGTTCCCAGCTTCTATGCCTGTTGGAAGAATTTCGTTATTCGTTCGATGTAGCGCAAACTTCTCTCGGCCGCACGTCTGCTGTCACGCATCGCATCGACACTGGCGCCCAACCACTACTGCGGCAACGTCCATAACGCGTGTCGCCAACGGAGTGTCGTGTAATTACCGAGCAAGTCGAAGACATGCTTCGCCGCGATGTTATTCGACCCTCAAACAGCCCGTGGGCGTCTCCTGTCGTTCTCGTTGCGAAGAAGGACGGCTCTGTGCGGTTCTGTGTGGACTACCGACGACTCAATAAGTTCACCCGTAAGGACGTTTATCCCCTACACACCCGACGGCTTGTATGAATTCAACGTCATGCCGTTCGGGCTGTGCAATGCGGCCGCAAGCTTTGAGCGCATGATCGATACCGTTCTGCGCAACTTGAAATGGAACACGTGCCTATGCGACCTCGACGACGTCGTCGTTTTCGCTCCGGACTTCTCAACACACCTTTAACGCCTGCGGCAGGTTTTGACGCGCTTGAGCGACGCCGGGCTACAACTGAATCGCAAGAAGTGCCGATTTGCAGCACGGCAGCTGACGATCCTAGGATACGTGGTGTCCAAGGACGGCATCCTCCCAGATCCAGCCAAGCTTCGGGCCGTGACAGAGTTCCCCAAACCTACGTCCGTCAAAGAACTGCGCAGTTTCGTAGGACTACGCTCCTACTTTCGGCGCTTCATCCGAAACTTTGCGACTATTATATCACCGCTGACGAAGCTCCTTGGAAGTAACGGGCCCCTCAATTCGTGGTCGTCAGAGTGCGACGACGCATTCGCAAAGCTCCGTCGTTTGTTGACGTCTCCTCCCATTCTACGCCACTACGACCCTACAGCCCCTACAGAGGTACACACGGACGCCAGCGGTGTTGGCCTCGGTGCTGTCCTTGCGCAGCGCAAACCTGGGTTCCCGGAATATGTCGTCGCATATGCAAGTCGTACGCTTACTAAAGCCGAGACCAACTACACCGTCACGGAGAAAGAATGCCTGGCAATCATTTGGGCCCTTACAAAGTTCCAACCTTATTTGTATGGTCGCCCATTTGATGGCGTCACCGACCATCATGCATTGTGCTGGTTCTCGTCATTGAAGGAGCCCTCAGGCCGTCTTGCCCGTTGGGCACTTCGCCTGCAAGACTACGACATCCGCGTGCTGTACCGCAACGGACGTCAGTATGCTGACGCCGACGCCCTGTCGCGCTCTACCTTGCCTGACGACAATGCCCACAGCTCAGCGTCTCACTTTGTCGTTTCTTCCATCGATATTCACACCATCGCTACCGAGCAGCGCAAGGATCAATGGATTGCCTCACTGATAGACTTTCTGACTGATCCATCGGCCACACCATCCACTCGCTTGTTGCGTCGTCAAGCCCACCATTTCGCCGTTCGCGACGACCTGCTCCACCGACGCATTTACAACGGCGACGGCCGCCACTGGCTACTAGTAATACCCCGCAGTCTGCGTTATGACATATGCGAGTCGTTCCACTCTGATCCAGAGTGTGCACACTCTGGGGTATCGAAAACCTACCACCGCATTCGCCAACGTTACTTTTGGCGAGAGATGTACCGCTACGTGGAGAAGTTCGTTCGCTCCTACATCGATTGTCAGCGACGCAAAGCTTCAACGCACCTGTCGCCGGCAGGTCTGCAACCTCTACCTTGCCCTGACCGACCGTTTGGGCGCGTTGGCATCGATTTATATGGGCCACTTCCCCTGACGTCCGCTGGTAACCGCTGGGCCATCGTCGCTCTAGACCACCTCACGCGATACGCTGAAACTGCTGCCCTCCCTGCGGCTACAGCGAGCGATGTGGCCTCCTTCCTGCTCCACCGATTCATGCTGCGTAACGGTCCACCCCAGGAGCTGCTCAGTGATCGAGGCCGTGTCTGCTTGTCGGAAGTCGTCGAAGCCATTCTCAAAGAGTGCAACGTTGTTCACCGCAAATCTACTGCTTACCACCCGCAGACGAATGGCCTCACCGAACGCTTCAACCGCACTCTAGGCGACATGCTCTCGATGTACGTCACCGCCGACCACGCGAATTGGGATGTCATTCTGCCCTTCGTCACGTACGCCTACAATACCGCTCCTCAGAGCAATACTGGTTTCTCAACATTTTTTCTTATTGTATGGCAGGCACCCGTCGCACACTATCGACACAATCCTTCCCTACAAGCCGGATCGATCTGAATGTGCGCCTATTTCTGCCACAGCCAGACTTGCTGAGGAGTGTCGCGAGCTCTCCAAGACCTTTACTACGCATAAGCAAGAGCGGCAAAAAAGCATTCGCGGAGACACCACCAGTTCTGTGCCCACGTTCCTTCCTGGAGCGCTCGTATGACTCTCGGTCCCCACCACTGCACCTGGCCTCTCTTCCAAACTACTGCCCAAATACGAAGGCCCCTACCGTGTCGTCGAACGCACATCCCCGGTCAACTACCTGATCGAACCCTTCGACCCATCTTCGGACATGCGCCGTCGAGGGCGCTCATAGTGACAAGCTCATAGTGACAAGCTGCTAGGTCGCCAGGCGGCTCCCTTTTAGTAGCCGGGGTAATTGTAGCGAAGCGTTCCTACTCAGTAATGGGTCGTCCTCTCGAGCGCCTTCGAGTGGGTCGTTCTCTTCTCTGAGAGCACGCCCCTCGTGCAGAGAGTCGGCCCTGCTTTGACTGTCGCTGCCGTGCGCCGTCGCTGAGTGCCCGTTAATAAACGTCTTGACAATTATTATTATACCGTTGCCGTTGTTGGGAAGATGAGGTGTAATTGCTTCGATTTCCGGACGGATGATTCGTGCAATATCGGATGCCGGTGACGAATGCAGATGAGAGGTCAGTCGATCTTCGCATGAGGACGTCGCAGCGGTGATTGGCAGCCGAGAGAATGGCTTTGCAATATGTCGGCTTTTGGCCTGTTCAAAACGCCGGCATTCCTCAATAATTTCGTCGACGGTCGCACAATTCCGGCACAGTAATAAATTGAATGCGTCATCCGCTATACTCTTCAGCACGTGGCCGACCTTGTCCGACTCTGACATGTCGCGGTCGACTTTGCGACAAAGGACCAGCACGTCCTGAATGTACGATAGGGCTGACGCGCTGGAGTTTTGAGTACTGTGGCGGAGCCTGGTGGCATGCGTCGAAGTTGGTTGGGTAGTCAAAAATGGACGGCCGACCAGTGAGTTACACAGTTCTCACTTGCTTTGAGCGTTTTACTTAATTTTGCGCGTAGTTTTGAGACTCAAAAAGTGATTAAAACGTACGCAGAAACTTGTCCGCTATGCCTGCAAAGCCTGACATGTTTGACGAGCGATCCCTGCTTCAAGAAACCGTGCCGAAAGCAGGCGGACCAGGCGATGGCTCTGAGCAGCGCGTGGTCCCAAAGAGCGGTCGCCGCCGTTATTGTGGCGTGGTTAATTGCCACGAACATGAGGGTAAGGATCCTAATGTGCGGTTCTACCGGTTCCCTGGAAAGCCGCACGGAGTGGAGCAACGGAACCGCTGGATACGTGCCGTGCGACGTGTGAAGTGAGTGCGCGAGAGAAACGCGGTCTGCTACGTAACGTGCTGATTTCTTTCCATATATTCCCTGTGTGCAGTCCTGACGGCCTTTGTAAACTATTGATCATTGTATCGAGAATCAATGAAAGCGAAGTTTCATTAATCTTTTTAGGAAATATTGGCTGCTGCATTGTACTACCTACACTTAAATTTTCATTGTATTACTTCACTTTGTTTTTTCATTACATCACTTCTGGCTTCCTTTTCTTTTAATTGTTTACTTCAGTTGCCCTTTCTTGCTGGTTGTTTCGGTCAGAAGTATTTACCGTGTGGGTGATCGAATCATGGCAAACGTTTTGAAACGTTAAAAAAAAACGAGGAGCGTTATCTTTAAATTTGGCAAGGTTAACACGCCGCGGTGAGCAAAATGAGGCGGGCGTGCCATTTCCTCTAAAAAAATCACCTTTGTACAGCAATAAAAAAAGCTCATAATATGCTTTGATGCACTGACCACAGGAGAAAGCAGTGTGGGCTCGTCTAGGTGCGGCGAAAATGTGGAAGGAAGCTCGTTATTTGTAGCGCGCCTCCTTACCCGCTAGCTCCTCGTTTTATTCCTGTACTGTGAGCCGTGCTCACTGTGGGGCGCAGAAAAGAGCGCATCTTTTAATTTCCCGACAATAACCCCGCTTCGCCGCACAACAAACATTGCGCGCCGTCGCTCCTCGACCGCTACCGCACGCTGACAGAATTTGACGAATTCCCTGGAAGCAAATGTTCAGAATTACGACCGGGCGTGGTGCAAATCTGTGTTTGCGAACGAATGCGGCGGAGAATAGCACACGGCGCGAATTCGCTCATTCGGGCCGCCGACGGCTAGCCTGCGTCACTGGACCTTTCCTGATTCCATTTCGTCGTGTAATGCAAACCATTCCGGCTTTATTAACAGCAATATCTTAGTTTATGCACTGTCGCTAATCGCGCGAGCATGCCTCGTAGAATTCACCTCGAGTTCAACGTACGAGATTCGCTGCACTTGCGAGTTGCCGCGCGCCGTAACGGTCCCTTCAATCTCCTGCACGTCGTAAACATGCTTCGCGTTGACGAGCTTCTTGCTTTTACGCAGATTGCTTGGCCTGAAGAACTCAGCTACGCCAGAAATTGGCCGAAATCCAAAGCGCAGCACGACCGACAGCGGCGGCTCTGTTGTGCATCTGAGCTTACTGCTGCATGCGGCCGCCAGTCTGACTACTCGAAACCAACGAACCTATCGTAGGGGCCGCTCTTTAGCACCGCTTTCGCAGCGCCGCCTGGGAAGCCAGGCAGGCCTATATGTATGGTTCCGTGGACGTCTGTGCACGGGTCGATAACTCTTTCTTTGCGGCTGCCTTTCGACCCATGGGCTTTTCAAATAAGTCGCACAGTTTACGCTTGAAAGTGTCCCAACTTCCGATCTCCTCCTCATGGTTCTCGTACCATACCTTTGCCGTGCCTTTTAGGTAGAAGAGCACGTTGTACAACATGAGAGTAGGGTCATAACGATTGACAGCACTGGTACGCTCATAGTCAGCAATCCAATCTTCGACGTCGACTTCATCCGTACCGCAGAACGTCCCAGAGTTTTTCGGATGCGTCAGCACGTACGTTGGCGGCGTTGTGGCCGGCGCAGGCGTTGCCGGGGCCGGTGCAGGCGTTGTCGTGGCCGATACAGGAGTGGTCATAGCATCGGTCTCGTCTTCCATCCTGGAAACTCCGAGTCGACGACCACTGCGGAGCTCCGTTGTACAGCGGTTCTTCTACCCCGCACCTCCACCAAATTGTCACGGGGATGAAGAATACACGAGAGAGATAGCAGCGAGTATATTTACAATATTTACAAACAACTGTGCCACCGAATGGCTGCCCGCTTCTCGCACGGCATTCCAACTTCTTCCTCGTCTCTTCGTCTCCAACGGCGTGTTCATCCACAATGCCTCGTAACAATATCTATAGCGCAGTGGGACCCGTCACAGTGGTCTAGTTGCTATGACGCTCGACTGCTGACCCGAAGGTTGCCCGATACAATCGCGGTCGTGGCGTTCGTATTTTCGGTGGAGGCAAAAATGTTTAATGCCGGTATACTTAGATTTATGTGGACGTTGCGGAACCCCAGATGGTCGAAATTTCAGGAAACCCCCATTATGGCATTGCTCATAATTATATAGGGGTTTTAAGATGTTAAGCCCCAATAATTATTATTATCATGCCTAGGGCGGCTTAGTATAATGTTCTTCTCTGGTATGTGTATGACATTAGGCGCAATGTAGCGTAATATGCGCGTGTACAATAAAATATCACCTCCATCGGCTTGAGTTAATCCTCTTGTAGTGCTTGCTTATTGAATCAGAAAATTCGTTGCGCTTCAAGAATGCTTCTGCGTGCCGCAGAGTCCGTATTGTTGGACTGGCTTCTAGCATGCTTAAGAAAGGGCACATATATCTTGTTTTTGAATGTGTAGCATGCCTCATGTTTGCTGTCCTGACAAACAAGTCTCCTACTGGAACCGTAGGTCACATCCACATTTCTTGGATTATTTGCCATGGCTTCAAGTGTTTACTGTCCCCTGAGCGTCAGCGTTGCATGGATTGCGAATCTTTTCGATATGAATGTTTGCTACGGTTTCTGCGTAAATGGCTCGGCGTATACTGATATTATAGTGCATGACTTTAGCAGCAGCATCAGGAGACGTAGCCACGCTAACACACATGCTGTGGGAGTGCAAGGCAACGTACACGAACCCCGATACTGCTTGGCCAGGTGAGAGGTGGCCCTCCACAGCTGTCGCCGCGATAACTCGCGATAACGGCAAACTCGATAGACGTGCCCTGCTTCGCCGCAATGGAAGCGCACCGGTCGACGATCAGCGGTACGCTGGTAGTTCAGCGAGGATTCTCCATTGAACCTCGTTGCGGTGTTTGGATGTCGACCATACGGAATTCTTCGTGCCAGCGAGATCGGCGAGGTTGGGAGAGTCGCCGGCGATAAGATCGGCTGTGCGAGAGTTGGGGGTGGTCTAGGCGTTGAAGCCGGCGGCGTAGAAGGTGCGATGACTCGGCATCGGATAGCATTAGAGTAAGTAAGATGCCATGGCATATCACAATAGCCGCGAAAAAAAAGAGCCGGACGGACCTCATCCGGACAAGATCAGCGACAAAAGGCAATGCCGGCGTTGGTTCTGTCGGTGGAACTAAACCGAGCTGCCGAAGCGCCTCTCGCAGAATGTCCCGGATGACTTCACGCAGAGGCTTCTCGTTGCTCACAGTCATAACAGAAGTACTCGCTACAGAGTTGATCATGTTGTCATGCAGGCGGTACCGTTGCTACAAGGCCCGTTTGATAGCTGCGGCTTAATTCAGCTACTGTTGTCGGTGGACTTCTCCCAAGCCCAGCAAATAGTTGCTCCTTCACTCCTCGCATGAGATACCGTGACTTCCTCCCTTCCGGCATCTCGGTGTCTGCCCTACGGAAAAGACGGGCCATGTATTCGGCGAACATAGAACATAGCAACGCTCTCGTTTGGTTTTTGGATGCGGGATTCCAGGACACGCTGTGCATTCTCCCTCCTGTCGACACTGGTAAATGTGTCAAGCAGCTGGGTAGGGAAGTCGTCCCAAGTAGCCAAGCTTCTTTCCCGGTTGATGTACCATGTCTGAGCGTTGTCCTTCAGGCAGAAGTAGACATTTGAATGCTTGGCATTTGGGGTGGCCTATTTGTTGTATTTTGCACAGCGTTCGAACTGGTCCAGCCAATCTTGGTCGTCTCCATAGGCTTCACCATGAAAACACTCAGGAATTGCAGAATTTTGCAGTGTCCCGTGCGATGGAGCTGCAGTGGCCATAGTGGTTGAAAGAGGCAAGCGATTGCGGGAAGTTTCTGGCAGGGGTGGAGTTCGGGCACCAGGCCTAGCAGACGCGACGGAATCTGTGGACCAGTGTTTCGACGCGTGGTGGCAATTCCGGGCTCGATTGCCGGCTCCGCGACGGAGCGCCAAGCATGAAGCTTACCCTGCACATCCACCAGTGTAATGACGTGGGATCGACGAGGACACGGAGAACGACAAACACACTTTATCAACCAAAGAAAGAACTGCAACTTCATTCCCGCTTTGGACGAAGAGCACTCGCGCTGCTTCGTCGCCGTCACCACTGGCACATACGCGCGGCAATATAAATGGGATGCCGACTGAAATGTGCCGTCTAAAAAAGGTCTCAGGTGTGACGTCATTTGACGTTCCACCTGGAATAACCTAAAAAATTAAGTACACTTCGAAGGGTGGCAAAGCAGAACCATTTGGCCGGCCTTCTGCTGATGCAAAAACGCTTATGTATTTCTCATGCCTCTTAAAAATTTACACATCCTGACTATGTCCGCAATTGCGCCTTCTTTAACCTTGCCATATAGGTCGTCCACGTGAAGTTCTCTATATTATATGCGAAGTATCTTAAGGCGGAGCTCAATCCGCTGGTGGTGGTGGTGTGCGGCGTGACCACCCTTACTGCATATGCGCATACCCTCTCCCCTTCCCCATCTCCACCTTCCATCTCCTCTTCCCATCTCCACTTTCCCTCTCCCCTTCCCCCTCTCCACTTTCGCTCTTCCATTTCCGTATCCCCTTGCCCTCTCTACCTTCCCTCTCCCCTCCCTCTTTCCACTATTCCTCTCAAACACGGAAGAGATGCCAAAAATCTCTCCTGCGCAACGCCGCGATGAGCTCGAGCGCGTAGGAGAGGAGAGCTAGACTTCTCCTCTCCTACGCTGCCCCCCTCTCGCTCGCCTGTCGACCGCGTTCCCCGCTCTCCCTGTGAGGATTAACGGCCAGGCTAGATGGGAGATAAGACGCGCGTAGCGTCCCTCTTCGCGTTCCACGACGCGAGGTCGGTATAATGCCCAGCGAGCGCCAACGGAACGCGATCGTGCAAGTGCTCGCATTGCCTCATGGTCCCCTTTAGCGGGAGATGGTGTAATTTTCTTTTCATGGAGATATGGGATGCGTGGACACTTCAGGCATATCCCTCAGATTTGTGTGCCATCTGAGGAGATACACGTGCTCAACTTCCATGCATGTAAATGGCAAAGGTTGGAAGTTTGTGAATTTCTACTTCACAAGCACGTTCAACTTTGGTAGCAAGACTACACGTCAGCAAAAATAAATATCCACGAAAGCTCAGCTACTTCAATAATGCGTTTTCAGTGCATTATCATCGCTCAACAGGCGATCTCGCCCGTCTGCCGATGTTTTTTTTTTCGAAAGAAAAGCAAAAAAATGCGCTACTTGCTGTCGTCCTGATATAGCATTAGACTTCGGCTAGTCGACCAAATACTGGCGTCAGCGTGATGGACTTTTACAGCGAAAGCTGGTACGTAATCGCCACAGCAGACGATATTGCTGGCGTAGTTGAAACTGCACCTCCATCTTTGAAGTGCAGTTTCACAGGTGGGCCCTTGCAACAACCAAGCTTGTGTCAAACAGATCCGAAAATTCTTCGAGCAGAAAATTCACCTGGGCGTTTTCACGAGCCACATTTACACTCGAGGAATTACAGACGTCACAACGGTACACCCCGAGCTGCGAAATGCTTATATCGTTTTCCGGCTACAGAGAATGATCCACCACAACCAACAACAATTACCGTGCTCGTTACAACCGTTGAACTACCGCGTTTTCATGTAGTCTTGACCGCGAATCTATTAAAGATGGCGGCAAGTCCATCACGGTCGGCAAATCCAAGGTGGTCGGCAAATACATCACCATAGTTTTCTCTAACTACCTGAAATAGTTTTTTCTGATGATTTTTTGTGCGAAAACTAAAATTCTTGTTCTAAAAGTGCCTCCTAGATATCCTGTGTGCCTCCTGATATCCACTACCGCGTGCTCGGTAGATTGGGGTCACTGTAGCTTTGGAAGGAACTAAGCCGTCTTGTCTGGTTTTGCATTTTATAACAGTTGCAGGTGATAACCCCGCTGTTTAATACGTCCGATGGTCTTTGTAGAACGGAAATGGCAATGACGCCACACCCCAAGGCACAAGTAGCCACGGCATCCGCACCTGGGGAACAGTCATCTTCAGCAGGGGACGTGTGCGGGGACCGCTGGCAGCTTCTCACACCTACGGTGAACTCTGGTTGCGATGCTCTTTGTACTTCTTTTTCGAAGGCATTGTCAACAAGTCGGTGAAGTGGCGGGATGCCGAGGTTTCTAGATTCTCATTCGTATTACAAATCGGTTATTCTTTAAGCTGTCACGAGTTTCGGTGTCCGATTGTCGAGGGTAGCGACACAAGTGAAACACGGCTGCTCATGTCTATCCCTGGTTTTACAATTTTACACCATAAGCGCCAACCTCTCAGTTGTCGCTATCTTGGTGCTACGTTTCTTTCTGTTATTTTCGAAGAAACGCAGTAATTATCTATGTACAGCAGACCACAATAACTGTGTCATTAGAAATACGCGATTGAGTCAAGGCCAGAAGAATTCCACCGCCTTCGAATCTATGTGCCCGACGGTTCAGATTCAGAATGTAAGAAAACAATGCCTTTGGAAAGGCTACGCGCGGAAAGCCAGTGTGCGAAGAGCGAACATTCGAGAAATCACCGTTGGCTGGTGCATGACATCAAGGCACGGAAATTCCCAACTCTATGAAAGGCAGACGGAGCGATTTTGGAGCAACCATGGCGGGTTGCAGCAGAGTCACCAGCCAGGCAGCGCATCATATTGCGCCAGTATTGCTTATACGGTGACAACCGATGGTCCATTGAAGGCACAGTGAAGCCACAACAAAAGTAATGCTTTGAAAGCCAGCCTATGAGGATGCCAATAATATCTATCGTACCTAGCCAATACACCATATAGGTCCCGCCATCATATAAGGACGGCAACAAAGGCCCGTCATTCCAGGCCGAGGTATAGTATTGGCATTGCCATCCTAAAGAAAGGCAAAAATTCAATATCGTTATATACAATATCGTTATATGCAATAGACGGGGCATAAATGCCGCGTCTTCTTGGTGATAAAAAAAAACGCTTTTGGCAGCTCCGTTCTATTACGAAGGGAACAATGGCCCACACAGTGTCGTAAAGACTGCTGGGTTTGCATTCAGTGCGGCACAAGAGATATGTTAAATATCCGACAATTTTACGATTGCTAGGTAATATGAAATTAAAAAAATCGGCAGATCCCACGACCTGTCGGAACAGATTTAATACGAAGCAGTCAACCAGTACTTCTATGCTGCATTTTATAACTTTTAGCCAAGCGTTGCGAGCTGGATCGAGGCATTTTTGTAAGTGTAGCAGTTGTGTGCCATCGTGGGCTTACCAGGCACGTCGACAACAGCTGCGTTTAGAAAGTAACTTATGGTGTGAGGTAACGTCAGCACTCACGTTAGGGCACATACTTTAGAGCACGTACGTCAGTATTACCGAACCGAAGTGCACTTTACGGTGCAGTCATACGATATCTCACGTAACTTTCATTAACGCGTTCTTCCGGTGTCTAGCAACGGCTGAATATAGCTTGCTGAAGCATAGGAATACAAATGTAATGCTTATTACACTACTACAAAAGCGGAGCCAACACTGGAACCACAGACGGTAGCCTTACATGACGCCTGTATCGTAGGAGTACATATGTAGTGTGCATTGCTTTCTTACAGAATGAGATAGCCAGCACCCCAACCACAATTCACATTGCACCAACTTTACGCCTGCATAGGATGTGTATCCGAAGCATTTCGAGACCAGGTGTGTGCGTGCGGTGGAACACCTGACTTCAGCGCCGAATACTTGGGTTCCATTCCTGCCGGGACCCTTGTTTTTCTTCTTTGCTTTCGCTAGGTCAACGCTGCCGAAGTCAGTTTTTCTGAACGCTCTCGCATTGAAATGACCAATGTCGGTTCTCGCTGTTCCTGGGTAGATATAAACTGTCAATAACGTCTGGTGCATACCCGCGCACTACAGGCCGTGCTCAACGGGCATGTGCCACACGTGTATGGAGGAAAGGGTTTGATGACCTACGCGACAGGATTTTCACGTCATGACCTGACAGTCATATTCGTCAAATCATCTTACCATCCCATGCCAATTCTGGTATACACCCAGTTAAGGAGCCGATCGCGTGAGCACCCAGACGTGGGCGGCTAGATAGATAGATAGATAGATAGATAGATAGATAGATAGATAGATAGATAGATAGATAGATAGATAGATAGATAGATAGATAGATAGATAGATAGATAGATAGATAGATAGATAGATAGATAGATAGAAACGCTGAAAGTGTCTAGAGTTCGCTAATAAATGCGTGGCATTTGTTAAGTACTGCGTTGTCAACTGAGTTTTGCCAGCTGGTGCAAATTCTTCTATGAGAAAGGAAAACAAAAACATAATGAAATAAAAGCATCCTTTACACTGTTTGTAAAAGTTATGCCCTAACTTGTGTGGTACAGCCAGCGTATAAATCGCAATTCCATAAAAACAACAATAAAACGCCTTTATTGATGGAAGTTCTGCAATGCGTAGATGAGTGAGTTCAGTAGAATAAAATTTGTTTGCTTCGCAACGAGCCTTTGCAGTGCCGCGGCTTCTGTGCACGCGCTTTGAAATCTTTTAGCGGCTTTATTAGCGGCGAGCACAAGAAACATTTCGTGTGACTTCCGCCGCACCGCCCACTCCTGTGTTCGCTCGAAGACTGCCTAAATAATAATATTACACAGTGTATGGAGTTTCGTGTCCTAACACCACGGTATGATTATGAGGGACGCCGTAGTGGAGGGCTCCAGGAATGTCGACTATCTGGTGTTTTTTAACGTGCACTGACATCGCACAAGACTGCTTGGATTACAGGATCGTAGCTTTTCGGTGTGCGCGCTAGAGCGATTTGCCTTTCAAGACTGCGGTATCGCCCGAGGAATGTCCACATGAGCGATCAGTTATGCTTTCAGTCTCAACGCTTCAGGCGCCGAGACGTGTTCACTTGAAACAAACGTTCCCTGTGTTCGGGAGGCTGGAGAAGCACCGCGACGCCATGTTTTGCTCAGGAGTTTTACGCCCCTGTAGACCTGACATTGAGGTAGCGGCGTAGTGGCTGGTCGTGAAACACTTGTACCTTGACAGGTATCCCGCCCATGATGGTTCAAAAGTGGTTCCATGCCTTCAAAATTGAGGGGGTGGGGGGAGAGGACGGGATCTCAGAAAATGCGTACACTTTTCAGCTTCTTCAGGCCATAGGGTTTCCTTTGTTCATCGGTACGTGGTTACATACCCTTGTTCGGGCTCCCAGCATCGGACAGCGCGCCCTTCAGTAGACATTCGATAGTCATCACAGCAAAAAAAAAGAAACGCCAGACCTGCGCGGAATGCGCAACACGGTCACAGCGAAAGGTGGAAGAGCGGCATTTCTAGAGCCCGTTATAAACTCTATTGTTGCTACAATTACAAGTACACTAGCAACGTACCCACTACGCCACAAATAATTTTGCGAAGTTGGGAAGCACCCACCACAACATTATTCGTCATTCTGTGGAGAAGCGAGGAACCATCTGTGAGGCACCATGAGCACTTTGTTGATGCGATGGTAGATGACGATGAAGAATTATGGCTGAGCCCTTAGTAATGGGTTGGAAGCTTTAACCAACCCACTAGTTGCGTAATTCGCATTGTGTGACGCCCGCTCGCTATTGAACTCTCCCATCACGCTTTATGACACGTTAACGAGAGAAATAGTGACGGAGAGTTTATTAACTTTATTGAGACCTTGAGGAAATGGATCATGGGAGCCTTATGGGCTTCTTGACATCCAATAGAAGTGCACTGCGAGGAACCCACTACAATATGTCATAATTTCTGTGAAGAAGAGAAGCAGCCACTATTCTGTGGAGAACCGTGGTACCCGCTAAATACCTCAAAGACATTATGTTGACTTTGTTGACGCTGTGTCTAATGATGATGAAGAATTATTTCCAGATCCCTTTGTAATGGGTTGGAAGCATTCAACAACGTTCACGTTGCGCAATTCGCGTTGTGTGACGGCTGGTTATAAAATTCGCGATGTGTGACTCCTGGCTGTTATTTTACTCTTCTACCACACTACATTACATATTTTATTGTGGCTCCTTCCTGACATCAAGCCTGTAAGTGGTCATTTTGCAAAGCATCCTCAGGCACCGGCATGGCTCTTACGTAGAACACTGGGCTTCCACGCAGAGGGCCCATGTTCGAACATTGTTCCATCCCAGATATTTTTTTCTTATTTCGTTTTTTTCTTATATCCAGCGATAGTGGTTACGGACACCGGTGGCGGCGGCGGCGGCGGCGGCGGCGGCGGCGTAAAACTACGGCGCCAAAAACGGCCCTTGTTATCTTATAACATCTTTTGCTGTAAAACGGACAGCAACACCGAGACAGGATCCGATTTTACGGCGATACCCAGTGAGAAAGCAGCTGCTTTCGATTGTGCAGACAACTAAAAAACTTTACGCCGCATATCTGTGTTCGTGTTGCGTTCAGTAAGTAGTTCGTTTCCTTTATCGCGTGTTACTTTCCGTGCATTTAGTATGTGAAGGATGTGCTGTATTTATTAAGGTCTGCAATAGCACGTATTTTCATTGGCGTTTTTAGTTTCTTAATACCCATGTGATGGACTTTGTTATGCGTGTTCAAGTACATTACTTAAGTCTTTTCCCTTAGTGATGCTTTCAGCATACGCATGTCATCTTTGTTGTTCTCTTGTCGCGTTGTCGTTTGTCATTTAAGAAACCGTTTTTCGGTCATCCTTCCACGCTCGTTTCATGCAAGGAAATGCTGGATTTCCAACACTCAGCGTTCGAATACTTCTGACGTTATCGAATTCTTTCAGACTCTAGCTGCAGTCACCGTTTAATAAAGAAATACGCCATGTGCTCTCAGGTTGTTCAAGGTGAATGTAAGTTCCAGTTGTATCGAATGCCTGTTCAAGTGTAGACGTTTACTTCTTTCATTTTGTATCACACTTCGCTTTTCACTTACTTCCATCTGAATTTTCGGTAACCTGACAACATAAATAAGCGCTAACGCGGAGAATTTTGGCTGTGTGTGTTGGTGAGTGGTGCCTTTTTCGGGGTTTGTAATATAAGATTGCCATTCAAAATAATTACAGTATCTTCTACGCACGTGCTACCTGCAAGCAACTGGTCAACAGAATCAAGCGCGACATTGTTTCCAAAAATTGCAGTATGTCTACTATGTGTATAAATGTGTAATAAACCTGCCTGCTGTGTCAGCTTCTCTACGCTGATCATCCTTGCTGCTTGCCTGAAGACAAAAGTGTGGGCAACATATATTTAGTTACGTGCACGAAAATCTACGTCATGTTAAATTACCCTCAATGTAAAACGCCAGAAAGGCATTCGCATAGCCAGAGAAAAGAGTGGCAAGAACCGGTGTTAAAGGCTGGAAACAAAAAGAACCTTGACGCTGTCGACAAAGAAGGCTGGCTAGAAATATTGGAGCTGCCAATATTTATACGATATTGGGGATGCGTAAGACGAACAATATTTGCTAAAGCAGTCTTTGCCAGCATTGGAGACAAGCTCGACAGACAATATGGGCAAGAGCCCACTTTCCAAATATTGCGCCACTATTGCCTTCTAATATTGAACCAACGCACATTAGGGTGTAGTAAACCCCAAAATATAATGTGTCACCAATACTTCTGTCAAGGTTTGCGAACCTTATGCACAAATCGGTGCAATGCTAGCGTGCAGCCTGTGCAGAGCCTAATAGTCGCCCCGCCCACGCCCTCAAAGGATCATCAGAAAAAAAAACGAGATGGTTTATGATTACGGTGCACAACACTATCCGTGGAATAAGCAAAATTTCTCCACTAAATTCAGCGACAGAGGTAAAGGACACACTTAGTTACGAGCAATGCTTTCGCTTCTACTCGTCATAAGAACTTATGGGTGACCCCACAGTGCTGGTTTTCATCGTCCGTTTTGTTTTTCATCGCTTCTAAAAAGTTTTTTTAACACGAAAGTGTTTTATGGCGGAGTGCACCAAGATTCCAGTGACTTATTTCCGTCACGGAAATGACGTCGAAAAATATACACGATCAGATGGCAAATAAAAAAGTTCCGTCAACGGGCATCGAACCCACGACCGCTCTGTCCGCAACAACAGTTGTCGGGCACGCTATCCACTGCGCCACTGTCACAGACTCTAGCGGCTTTACAAACGCGCCTTTTATATCTACCACTCTCCCGGTCGGCTGGGTGGTGTTGCCCTCTGGGAGCGGTAAAAAATCACAGCATATCCACGGAGTGAATGATGATGAGTGGGCGAAGCTGCGGAGGTTCATCGGTAAACCGTGAATCTTCCGTGAATTCTGTTCAGTACATCATCACCGACGTTAGATCGGGCGCGTTTATACTAAAGGTTCGATGAGTTATGACGACTTGCAGCTCGCTTTAATTTTACATTTACGCTGTGAATTTTCATTGTGTAGAAAACCATTGCTTTAGAAAACATCTGGCGTCTTTCGTTAAGCAGCTGGCGTCTTTTCGTTTTGCTTTAGAAACATCTGGCGTTATTTCGTTTTGCTTTTAGAAAACATCTGGCGTCTTTCGTTGGTTTATTTCATAAATCAACGGCGTTCTGAACAAAATTTTATTGTTTATTCAGGCACAGGAGAAATCTCACCAGGCACTACCTTGAAGGTAAACAATGGCTGCTAATGGGAATGAGAGACAGAAGAAGTCGGCTTTTAGCTAAAACTTACACTTCTACTTCTACTAACGTTTCCTACTGGAACATGCCAATGGCTGCTAATGGGGAATGAGATAGAAAAATTCGGCTTTTAGTTAACGCGCACGCTGCGAATTTTTTATTGTTCAACAAGGCACAGGAAAAACCTCCCACCGGCACCACCTTCGAGGTCAAGATCTGGTAGTACCAGATCTTGACCAGAGTACGACTAGTACCAGACTACGACTACGAGGGACGAATGGGTGCCGCCTTAAGGAGCTTCGCCCCTAAAAGTAATTCGTCATTACTGTGGACTCCGCGATTAGCACCTGCAACGCGTTACACGTCCGTCCCATTGGGCGCGTTTTCAATAGAAGTTCAATTTTGTCAATGCCTTAACACACCGCCAGGTGGTGACCTTTGCCCAAGCGTCGTAAAAGCATCGGCCTAGCTCATAGCATCACGCTAATCCAAACCAAAAATAGCTCTGCGACGCGCGCCTGCGTCACCTGCCTGTAACATCGCGTTCCCCGCTCACGCGCTCGCCCCGAAAAAAATCGCGGCCGGGCTACCGGGGCGGCACTACGCGCTTTGCGTTTGCCTCTAGTCCATCCGTGGTATTCATTTCAACATGTCGCGGAATGGTGACCAAGTTCCGCGTCCAATATGAGACGCTCTTCTGGTTATCACACCTCGTTCTATGATTACGCTTTCACCGTTAACTACTACAGCAACCACAAGGGCTTGTTTAATCTATCAACATGGACGTTAGTCGTCGGGATGAAGATGTACCACCAATCATCAAAGTGCGTGCATACACGTTAAACGGTGCCACTGCTGCCAGACATCAATATACATTGTGCAAACTCTGTTATGTGAATGTATAGTAAACATTCAGTTACTGCTGTAAGGGCACGCTGTACTTTCGTGTTAATCCGATTCCTATGACGGAGGGATCAACCATGTTTTTTTCTTTAGACCCTCTTCCATTCGACCTTTTAAATTTAAGCTGCGGTACTTGCTACCAATTGATCATCATGTCCACGACACGCTTCATTCCACTCACTAGTCATTAGGGTCAAAACCTTCAGCCTGACGGTGCCCACTGCAAGGCAGAGAGCCTCTGCCATCCTTCTGCCAATCAAACCGGTGCTGCGTTATCCCTGCAAATATTTCATTACCACTTGCCCAGCTCACTTGCTGCGCCATCCCTAGCCCGTTTGTCTCGGAATGCAGTCTGTTAATGTTTATGACCAGGGGTTATCTCGTCCTGGTCACCAATGAAAATGTGTAAAACGCTATGCAATGCGCTCTCGAACACAGCTGCTAGAGTGAATAAAAGCACAATTGTAAACATCAAGCGCATCTTTTTTTATTCCATTATCACTGCACTCGAGTTTGCAAGGGACATCTGCCGCTCGTAAGCCTTTCCGGCTACTTTCCTCTTTGAAACGCATTCATGTCGTCGTCAGCCACTGTTCTGGTTCTTTAGGGCAAGGGTAGCAGCGACGGCAGCAGCAGGGCCGGCTCCTGATGGTCTCGCAAGGAAGGCCACTACAATGAAGGAAACAAAACAATCGACAAACTCGTGCATTCGACATTAACAAGAATCCACCGATTATCCACGCACGACCATGACCGCTTGGTTTTTAGTAAGCATTAACAAAATAATCGGTATTTTTCATATATTTTAATGATAGTAACATATTCTTAAAGTTCTTTGAATTTTGTGTACTTTAGGATTGCATTAGCCGAGTCATATTATGGGAAGTCTTGTGTTTTACGATGTTTTTACGTTGTCAGAAGGTGTCGTATTGCTTTTTTCTTGTGGTAAATGATGAAGGCCTGATTAATTCACTTGTTCTCTGATTGAAACAAATTCATAGACGTTATTTAACATCCTAGATGTTAAGAAAAGCTTTTGCTGGTTTCAGTATTGCAGGGCAAAATGACAAGGTCAATAACCTCATGGTGATTCTCTCAAACGAGTTATGCCGTGTATTGTAGCAGTCGAAAATAGGACGCACGCGCTAAGATGGTGTGCATAACACCATATAGTCCAACTTAATATCAAGCTAACTTGCTTAGAGAGAAGGCTTAGGCCATTCTTGCTGCCTTCTAATTGATGCATCCGAGATACTCTCAAACAACTAGCTATCATTGCGATGGCGCAATAGGGAAGCGGCGCTGGAAGTTCCGCGGTGTCGGCGATGCCGCCCTGGCGGTCAAAGCGCGCATACTCCAGCCGCTCCCACGTACGAGAGTGGAGACTGCTTAAGGCGATGCAGGCGCGTATCGGCCAAACAAAACAAAATGATGCTGGCGGTAGTGTTGCGCATTCAAGTGCCACAATACGTAGAAATGAGGCAGGACGTATCTTTCTATGCTTTTCATTCTAAAACATATGAATAGGAAGGGATGCGGCGTTGCATTCCGGTAGTCAGCCGATCACAGTACGTTCTGCTCTTGCTCTCCTGTCTAGTGGCGTCGGGCTGGTTTCTAAACCGAATTGTGCGTGTCTGCTAGATTTATTCGACAGTGAGGGCCACCAGTGGAAACCAGGACCAACGAGCAGAATTTAATTGGTGTTTTGCAGTAAATAAAAGGTACATATTATGCAGCATGCGGCAGATGTAAATTTTTTTTCATCTGACCACCACCAAGCTCCTTCTGATACCACCGCGTGCAGTGAATGATACGATAGGCAGGTAGGCTGCATTATTTGCAAACAGTTACGCAGAAGGAAACCTGCCTGTCTACGAGCTGCGTACGGGGGCACGTTCGCCGAAGCCCCTGAACTGTTATGAGAATTACGCACGCGATGGATGCCTCCATGTAACTTCACTCGTGCTACAGACAGAGTTCTTGTCACCAACAAAGCAGCGGACTACTCGAATTTAAGCTTTCTGGAGTCAGCCGACGCGGTAAAGCTTCTTTGTGCATTGGCTGCCGCGGCGAAGTAACATCGGAATTCATGCCTCGTTAGAAAGGGAGTATCTTGGAGTTTTACTCGCCGTTTAACTCGCCTAACGTGCAATGTTAGTTTTTTAGCTTGCCTGTGTCTGCTGAGAATAACGGTGTCAGATCAACATCGACAATTGCTGGCGTTTTACGTACCAAACAAGGTATGATTATAAGGCACGCCGTAGTTTGGGAATCAGGATTATTTTTACCACATCGGTTTCTTTAATGCGCACATAAATCTCAGTGTGCGGTTGTTCTTTGTATTTCAATCCCATCGAAATACGGCCACCGTGGCCAGGAATCTATCCCGCGCCCTCGAGCATAATAGCGCGACACCATACATGCCATTCTAGCACGGTGGTTTGCTTGATCAACGACTGCGTGCATACATACCACGGCAGAAAAACACTGACGCAGCTACAGCTTGCCTCTTTTTTTTACTGCAGTAGTAGGCAGCTGGTATCGACGCAGCACGTACTTATCAATGAAGGCTTGTGAGCCTGCACTAGCTTAACACAAATCTCAGCACGCAACAAGAAAATAGTGACGACGGAGTCACCACCACGGCACAGCAGTGTCTCTTCGACGCCGTATGCACAGACGCAGTCCGCTTTGCAGGGCTTCACTCCGTTTTCCAGTGCTTTCCTTAGAAATTAGCCTCCAGACAAAGTTATTTTTTTCAAAACCATAGTGCAGTATTACTGGCGCAACGGCTGCTCGAGGTGTTCGCGCCAAAATCAAGCACGGAAACGGCGCACGCGCGTGCACTCACCGTGGTGCAGTGCGGCCGGTCGTCTGGGCGCGAGCCGCTCGGTTATGTCGCGACTCCCCGCCAGGCGCCCTTTTTCGGCGCGCCACCTATCCGATACCATACGTGCTCACTAAGCTCCCGTGCTGTACTGTTGCATATATATATATATATATTTTTTTTTCGAGCTTACGGTACCACTAAACTTGGGCGCCCTATCAAGCGCTATCTATGGGGTCCATCGCTAACGCCTAAATAAAAGCCTTTTCAAGTAGTTGGAATGCTACGCCCTAACTTATTCCTGAATCTCGATCCCCTGCCACCGACTCAACCATGTCTGAAGACGCATCTAGTCAGGAGTCCCAGCAAATGTCTCCTGCTCCATCTCTTATATGATCTGGTCTACCTCGCCACTAGGACCCTTCTATTTTCTGCGGCAAAGACGATGAGATAACGCCCTGGAGGGGCGGCCGTCGACGTAAGAGTATGAAAGCGTTCTCAACAAATGTGACGAAGCCGCGGAATTGAGCCACAGCTTTTTACCTTGCTGGTGTGGGCAGTCTCTGGTACACCATCCACGAGAAGGAGGTACCAACACGGTTCACGTTCAAGGCCTCGATAGCAGCCGTATCCTCACCCTTCATTGCGCAAGCTGCGCGCGGAATCAGAATTGCGGGAGCGCGCATTGCAGCCGGGTGGACCTTTTGATAGCTATATTGAAGATGTCCCGGACTTCTGTAAGAGAGCGACCACCGGCATGACACGCAAATACTGCCTGGCGCTAAATGCCGACTCATCTTCACGCCGTCGCTCATCATCGCCGATTCGGCCTCATGCCATTACTCAGGAGGAGGACAGCTAACTGTCGCAGTCCATGAGGCTAGAGCTGGGACACCTTTGAATTGTTTATAACCTTGTCGTAGCCCGTCCAATAATATAGAGGTGTTTGTAGATGATATTGGCGCATCTGGACACACGAACCGCTGTGTGTGTTGTGGACGCGGAACTTTGCGTTTACTTCGGAGAGTCACCAAGCACCTTTCTGTACTGTATTTGCGTGCTGCCAGTGCCTTGCGTACACCCTCGTAGCGTCTTGCACTGCTTGTGTCAACATTGAGGACGTTGTGTCGAAATCATAATCATTTATTCCTGTTCCCATGGTGTTATCTCCCACATTATTTGGGTAAATCCCGCTGCTCACCGCTGCTTCACTAAATTCAGGAAGTGTACAGCTCGCGCCTAACCATGCGCAGCGATGCGTAGCCCGAAACTAATTCGTACTCCCGAGGAACAAGCCACGGTCCGAGTAGCAATGCTTACCGCTACGCAAAAACTAAATCGGCGGCGCCGAGGAGATCCAGTCTCCGTGGCGTGGGAATCGGAACAGAACAGACACCGTCGGCAAGATCCCGATTACAGGGATTGCATACGCGAGCCGGATGCGAGGTCGAGCAAAGTTCAAGCCAAGTTAAATCAAACGTTCAAAAACATTACGGCCCAAGCCAAGTTAAGCAAAAAATAAACAAAGATACAGCCAAGTTCAAGCCAAGTTGAACTTCGCTGCAGCCAAGTAAAACAAGTTCAAGCCAAGTTCAACATCGCTAAAGGCAGGCTGTGCCTAGATTCAGTAAGAAATACATCTAGGCACAACCAGCCCTGTCCTGCTCGCGCCTTTTCCACTCCAATAATATGTCTAAGATGGGAACACTTGTTGCGGCGGCCGCTCCGAGCCTTTATGCCTCCCATATCAAAGCAAGGCATGTTACAGTACTCGAGACAGCGTTTGCCGCAGACACTGTGCCAATGCTTATGTTGGTGTCACATCCGACTGCATCGGAAGCAGTAAAAAATGGAGACTACACTGAACTACGAGGGACATCGCGCCCCAATGGGAAAGCGAGTGACGTCGCAAGCATCTGCAAAGACTGCGTTCGCCAAGCTTTTAGATTCAGATCAACGTTTTTGTGTAAATTTCGTATTCATGCCTAAATCGTGGGCTCAGCAGACACGCGGAGTAAAATATAATGGCAAGGGAAGCTCATCTTCCGGCGTAACGGCGTACTGTGAGACATTGGTATTGGAAAATGCAGTGCCCTTGTCCCACAGCTAAATATGATTGTTGGACCGTTGTGACGCTGGGTGCTGGCACGTGGGCACACAGGTCCAAGCAGATAGCCAATGCTGCAGCCACAATTGAAGTTGTCCGGAAATAACACTTTGGTGGAGTTTCTGAAAGAATTCGAAGCGTTGATGTGGGACCAGGGTAGTATATTTCACTGCTATGCAGAATACGGCGTTCGATTCCTCCTTCAGGCGTAATTTTGATTACTTGCTTCCATCGCAATAATTCACGACATGACAATGCTGCTGGCCCCGGCGGCGCTTTTCCGAAGATTTCCGAAGTCTGGCTTGTAATACAATGCCAATCACCTGTGACGAATACCCGGATGCCGCGGTGTGCGGGTATGTAACACATGTGCCTGTTGAAAATGACCTCATGTCGTAGGCGGCCAGGAAATAAGGTTATTCATGCCATGACCCGCGAATTGTGTTCGTCGTACACTCGAGCTCTCGTGTGCCACTTTTGGTATTTACGAAATTATGGAGACGCCCACAACAGCGCGAAGACCTTCGAGGCTGTTTGGCTGGCGAGACAGAAAGATAGATAGAGATATAGGGAAATAGAAACCGCCAAAGTGCGGTTTTGTAGCGTTACCAACGCTTGCCTAGCCGGAGCCGATTTCGCGTGGATCCTCATGAGCCGTGCTGCGCATGCGCATGCGCGAGGATCAGTGCGCAGCCGGCATCTCACGAGCTCTCCGCCACCGTCACGCGCGGCTCACCGCTGCTGGTGGCGGAGAGCGGGAGGAGTGGCGTCGTAGGCGGGCAGACACACTGGCGCCGGCGCGCGCGACTCGCCGCTGCTGTCTGTGCATTCGAGAATGGTGACGTCGTTGCCATTGCGCGCGCAGCTATTAACGCGATAGCGTTAAGAGCTCGTATCGCAGAAATTCGGCCGTCGGTGTATAGCGGAGCAAATTGCGGTAGTGTTGGCCTTGTCTGACCCAGAGCGTTCCTACATTTACACCGACTCGAGGAAGGCAATCGGAGCTTTCGAATCGGGCAACGTCGCTCGAGAGGCGGCCTCCATTCTAGAGAAGAGGGCTTGTCCCGGCTCTCATTTTATCACTTGGTTCCCTGCACACATGGGGAAGAACGTTCTCGAGGGCTTCCCAAACCTCAACGAGCTGGCCCACGATCGTGCGCGAGAACTGACGCGCCGCGGGGGTCTGGAGGCTCCGGAGGGGCAGGAAGGGACTCAGCAGAATGATCCACTTGTGACATTTAATGAGGTAACAAAGCATTACCAACTTGGCAGGAGAGTCTATCCTCTTCCTCACCCGAAGCTCAGCAGAGCTCAGTCAGCTACTCTGAGAATGTTGCAGACGGGGTCTTTCCTGTCGCGGGGCATTATCAGTAAGATGTACTCGGACGTTGACCCCGGTTGCCCCGACTGTAGTGAAACGTTTTGCTCCATGGCTCACATGCTCTGGCGATGTCCCGCATTGCCTCAAACCCTTCTCTCCAGCGAAGCCGAATGGGAGGAGGCCATCCGAAGCACGGCACTCCGACAGCAAGCCCAGGCTACCCAGAGGGCCCAGGAAACGGCGGAGCGTCACGGCGTTCTGTCCTCTACGTGGGCGCGGCCAGCAGTTACAACGGCCTCCCGTTAGGGGGTCGTAACTCCTCAGGATCCAATAAAGTTCGTTGTCTGTCTGTCTGTCTGTCTGTCCATGCACAGCTTTGTTCTACAGTTATCGTTCTTTTAATGAGTACGTGAGCGAAACGGTAGAGAAACAGCGCTATCTCGTCAAATACCACTTAATCATTGCAGAAAACACAATTTACAATTCATTTAGAAGGTGGTCAATGTAGCTGTTAAAGTTGGGCGCACACCGGACTGCTCAGCGAGTACAAAATATGCATGTGCTATTTTCTGAGCTCCGCTGTTGCATGGCTCGATGGTTCATAGGGGCATCTCACGCGGCTGCGATGAAATCCGTATTCACAAAAACATACTTGTGGCAGAGTGCTATGGCGCAGGAACAACTGTGGGTATTTGCTCTATCGATCGACTGCCCTGCACTCGCTGGCGCAACGTTGCTGCACTGACTCCAGTCAGGTTGCTGTCGCAGTGGCTACCGGTTTTTTTTATTAAACTTGCGTGAAGGGAACTTTGGCACTATATGCGATGCCCGTTAGTTCCCACGTGTTCTATGAGAATTCTGCGCAGGTGGTACAATTTTAAAACTAGTAAATCGCTACTTTAAAAGGACAGAGTGTTGGGCGAGCTGGTACTCCATTACTACAAAAACTGCGCAAAATAAACAGGGACAAGTGAGACACACGCACTGTGCTTGTGCATGTGTCTCACTTGTCCCTGTTTATTTTGCGCATTTTTTGTAGTAAATCGCTACAACAGACAGACACGGCACCCTGTAAATATTTCCAGGATTAAGCAAATAACGATTCATCAGCTAAAATATCACCTAAAATAATTACTGCCTGGCAGGCGCGATTTAAAATAGTCGCGTATAACACTGCGCAATACAGCTGTTTGTCGGCGATCGTGCTGTATTCAATGCAGGTATGTTAACAGCACTTGTTTAGCTAATCTATTTCACATACCTTAGACTGATCCACATGTTTATTTCAATCACACGAGAACTATGGTAATTTAGTAGACTTTCGCTCTCCTCCTTAAATTTGTACGACGTATTACGATTAGTCATATGAGTTCCTAAATAAGCAGCAACTGTTGTACATTGTGTATTAAGGTTTTCCAATGAAGACGGCGCCAAATAGCGGTGCGAACACAATGCTGGAAGAACGGCAGACGGTTCGCTCTCCCAGACAGGGCGCCCCGTCTGGCAGCGTGTCCCGCAATTAAAGATTGCTAGAATCGGCGCCGTGTATGTCATTCTTTTCGCGTCCTGTGTGCTGCGCTTTTTGTACCTAGCTGTCTGAGTTATGTACCAACAAGTCCGGTTAGGCGCAGTCATATAGTCCTTAAAATTATTTTGCGCAAAGGATCTTACCCATGAAAAGAGCCAAGATGAGAAAGCCGTTGACGGGAGACATTTTTATCTCCGCTGCAAAATGTGGCACTAGAAGAAAAATGTTTTGCTAAAGTTAGTGAAGAATGCGTATGGAAAAATAGCGCCATTATATTCGCACGAAAGAATATTTACGACGGAGAGGCCATGTTCACCTCTTTCAACGTATCTTGTAATGTCTTTGGTCATTAGATATAAATACTACTGAGGAAAGGCCACGGCCACCGGAAAAGCTAGACGTGCATTTATTTACGTAGATGTCTTCGCAAAATAAATCTACGGTGCAAGGATCTACGTACATTACACATAGGCGCCAGATGACATTGCGAAATGGAATGTACAATTCTCGCAGATAATGAAAAATTTTAACGCTGCACTCTATTTTGTGAGCACAATGTGCAGTGTGCTTTCTCTATAATTAATACTTCTTAGGTAAGCAATGTAATGTAAGAAGCGCGGCTAACGTATCGAGGGCAACAGTGTCACTGCAGCTACAGCAATAATTAACGAAAACAGTGCTGGTAAAGCCTTCCGCTGCATTTAGAGAAACAACCTGGCTAATATACCGCCTTACTGAATGCCGCGCACGGAAGTTCGCAGATACCTGCAGCACTCAAAGTTTAAAGCCGTCCAGTAGGCTCGTGTGGTATAATATCAAAGCGGGAATCCTTGACACGCACTATGGCTGCGTTAGTCTTTTGGGCGATAGCGCTGCCTTCATCGTCAGAGCAAGGGGCGTCGTCTACGATGCTGCGCGATTGTCAAGATTGACACGCTGAGCAGTTGGCGTAACAAATGCGCGAGCCGTCTAAAACCAGATATATTTGTCTTCGATACACTGGAATAACGAGAAATTACTTTGCAGGCCTCGTTTACGTGGCAGTGGTGGCAGTGAGGTTTTATACATACTCATTTGCATAGCCTCGTGCAGGCTTTTCCATAGCAAGTATGGGTACGTCGTCCCTCGCACTCATGCTACCATAATCATGCTACCGTAACAACTAGCCCAACCTTCAATACTATTGTTTTTCCATAGGGCTAGCAAGGTTTAACGGCCCCGTCCCATAATCTCCCGCCCCGTGGCCACTCGACGTTAGAAATATTAATATCTGGGGTTTTACGTCACAAACCCAGGATACGATTATAAGAGACGCAGTCGTGGATGTCTCCGCCGTAGTGGCTGACAGGACTGGGTGCAGCCTCCTGCCCCTTTGCACATGACTATGATCATTTGGTTTCTCTTTCCAGAGTGAATGCATTGCACAAATATACAACTTATTCGGTAGTCGGATAGAAATTTTTTGCCATTTTCATTCCTCGGTTGATTTTGCGATGCATTCAGGCTTTACTAGAGTCTCGGATTTCATCATGTTTATTTATGCTTTTAGTGGCCTTCTTACAGATAGCATTGCCCATATGGCGCTTTTTTATTGTAATGTAACAGCAAGTTTGCAGCCCTGACAAATATGAGGCTCCTTGTCTAAATGTTGGCTCCTGCGACATTTCTTGCTCGTCGATTTGTCATGAAATCATATATCCATTTTCTTAAAGGAAATTTGCCTCCTTTGCATTTCTGTACAAGTTCATAAAGATGTCTGACATTTGCTGTGGGTGTGTAACTGCGCGTTTTCTCTATGCGTGGTCATTGCGCTACAGTCTCCTACCTAGCGACGTTTATGCCTTTGCATTAAAGCCAAAATATTCCCCATGCGTTAAAATTCCAATTTGGGCCAGTAGGTACACGACTATGCCAGAGTCCAGATTGTAACTTATCGGTTCATTCTACTGCCTTGCAAAAGTACCCAGATATGAACATAAAGTGACAGCGCAGTTTCATTGCAAACGGTATCTCAATGAAACAGTGTTTGAGAATGGTTCGGAACGGAAGCTGGAAATGAGCGCATTGGGAATGACATCAAAAGTATACCTCTATCTTCCTGAAGTGAAGAGAACGGACCGTGTACAGCAAATCTGCGGTTATTCCAGCACCGTCAGCTCCTGATTTTATACTCTATAAGGCATGACCAAATCGTCGCGTGGAAAACGAAAACAAATTCCAGAGTGACATTTCCCGAAAACTAGATTGATTTGCTGGATGTCCTGAAAATCAAACATAAAAAATGAAACACTGTCCTTGCTATCAAATGCCGACCTACTCGCACAGCTTGATGGCAAGCGTTTATACCAAATGTCACTCATTTGCCTGCAGCAGAAATACCTTTTTAAATAGTTGCGGCCTTTTAGGGGATTAGATAAAGGCAACGTTTGAAATGGCATGCATGTAGATAGATAATTTTTCTCTTGATGCATTCCTCTCCGAAGTATTTCAAATATGTCCTGGGGAATCTCTCAAGCTATTGGAAGGACACTGTTTTGCCCAATAGGTAGCTTTGTTCCTCTGAAATCCGCATAAATTTACTGAAAGCTTCGGTGTGTGAACGGGTGGTGGTCAATGATCTCTTCCACCTATTTAATGAACAAATGTGTTTATTTAAAAGGGTAACCAAAATATATAAACTAAAGTGAAGATTTAAATGTGTAAGCATTTCTATAGCTGTCAAAGAGAAACCTTGCCCGTTAGGATGGGACGTAAAAAGAATCGCTATCAGGAACTCGTGTACAAAGAAAATGAACGTACCAAACCAAACAGAGGCCTACTGTTAATGACATTCCAGAAAAAGACAACATCCTATAAACTAAGTGTCTCACCCACTACGCTCCACGCGTGGTGTCTGCAAAAGCTGAATATATTTGAGCCACATGTATGTGTTGTAGCAAAGTGTCACGTGGTCATGACTTTGACGAAGACAGCAGTCAACATATTCAAGACGACACTCTTTATTTGGGCGAGCTTGTCCCCGGAAAACGAAAAGTCAAGGTACATGCAATTTACGCTGTGCTGAAAACACATCACTAGCAGAATTCGTTGATCATAACGAGGCGAAAACAGCGCACAAAGCGCCTTTACCCTGTGTTCCCTCTGTCCGTCCTCGTCAAGAGTGCGATGTTACCGCCTAGTTACGCTATACAATGATAGCGACGAATGGAGCGTCTTCGTTCGGTAATGTGATCATCGGCAGTACGCGACGTGTTTCACAGCGCATCCGTCGATCTACTTCCAACGTTATCTCTGGTGCTCGCGTAAGCGCTCGGAAATCTAGACTATTCACGTCGCGCGCTTAATCTTAGCAGAAAGACCTCAAACAATCGTGATGCTTCTCAAACATTTTTGCGTAACCTGCGGTGCGCGTTGCCAACAGTCTTTCTGGGTGAAACCTCAATACATCAAAAAAAGGCACTTAACACGCGTGGCAATGCCCCATCTGAAAACGCATCGCCCCGATGCTTAAAACAGAACATGGAATTGAAAATATGGATGCAATGCGAAAGAACATCCATAAAGCAAGCAAAAACTTGTTACTTTAGAGGTGAAGCGTTTACGAAGTTTCTTGGTGCGCGAGAATTTTTCGTTCTCACAAACCACAAGCGACTTGTTCTGGCTTTACGTGCCTGCAGTGCCACGCATACTCCTAGAGGGCCTCGGTGCCTTTCTTTCATGTCAGCGTTCCCCACAGGCGTACGTTACGTCAAAGGCAGCCATAACCGTGCAGCGGACACTGTTAGATGCGTTACCATCATCGCCAGGACGAGCCCGGTTCGAAAAGGTCCTCTCTTGTAGATGCCGTGCAGTAAGAAAAAGGTAGTTCCTTGCAGAAAGCATACGGCGCGTCTTCCGAGCAAGAAGTGCGATCGTGCCTGTGGTTGCAGTTTATCGGGGCTGCATTCAAGAAAAATAGGATGTCCGCTGTCGATGACCACTTGAACTCTTGGCGAGGGCTTCGGCATTGGGACTGGTGCGCCGATCTGATCACGCGCGATGACCACCCTCCCCACCAAGGAATTCTATCCCCCACGAACTTCCATTTGACGACTGGTTCATATTGGAAGACGAGTAGCAACTGGACAATCTCAGCGTTGAGCTTTATACCATTCAGGAGGAGATAGTTCTGGTATGGATGAACCAGCATGCGCAGTGAAGCGTCAAACAAAGCACGAAGCTCTGTCGCGATAGCATCTTGGCGGAGGACTGCACGGTGAGGCGTATCATATGCATTCTCTTGTGTCTGTGGTGCTTCAACACGCTTTGCCTGTTCTTCCTTAAAATCCGCTTTGACTACCGCGTCATACTGCTTCAGGAGTTTGGGCTGTTCCTGGAACCTTCTGAACTGCGACTGCAGATAGCGCTCGGCTAATCTTCGACTGTTGCTGCCTGAAGGTATCCCTGGAACTTGCCTCTCCGACGGTACTTGGTTGCGCCCATATAAGTTCACGGTGCTCTCTTTAAGTATATCAAGTTGTGACAGAGCCTTGCCATTATCCTGGGTGGATGGCTTGACTCTGATGACGTCGAGACGCCGCATTGTAGAAGGTCCGAAGTGAGTAAGGGAAGTCGTGCTACAGTTCAGGAATAGAATGCTCGTAGGTGTTGAACTTCCTGCGAGTTCCATAGCTCCCTGAACGGTCCATCCAAACTTGGTCTCCAGCGCCGTCAGATCACTGGACAGGCGATCTATCCTTCCAGTTGCTACCTTCCAGTAGACGTCGGAACCAAGTAGCACGCTTATTTCCTGTGGGTGCCATGTGTCGGGATCCAAGTTGTCCGCAACATCATAGTTCTTCTCGCACAGACGACTCAATACTGCACTGCTGATAGGCGGGCTTGTGACCGCACACACTTCAGGTACCTCCAAGTCCTCCACGGTTACCTCTGTGTCCCTACCTTGGCCTCGAATAGCCAAAGCTACCCGTCGACTGCGCATTACTTCGCGGGGCTTCGAGTGGCTGAACATCACCAAGGAAAGTTCTTTGGTTTCGATAACCGGGCATCTGAGGTCCTTTGAGACATGCGCTCGGATGAATGTGCGCCGGCTACCGCTGTCAACAAGAATGCGCACGAGACGCTTTGGGACCCGCACTCGATCCAGACTCGTCCTACTTGGAGAAGAACGGCGTTGATTCCGCTCAGGGCGCTTGGGGCCAATGTCACTGACGGCGTGCTCGTGCCTCGCCCGGCGATGCGAGGCTCGTCTTGGTTCACTGTCGTTGCGTTTGCACGGGTTGGGGCTGCCGGCGTGAACAATTCACAGAGGATAGTGATATTTCCTCGGTTGCACTTACTATAGGTGATGCTGCGCGCACGTCGGCAAAAACGCGCCATGTGGTTTTGCAAGCCGCAATGGTAGCAGCAACGAGCAGTGCGCAACCGAGCCCGTTTTGCTCAGCTGAGAGTTGAACGTTGCAGTCCGCGTCGGTGTGCTGACAACTGCTGCATAAGGGGCACACCTCTTCCGTAATTGCAACAGATTCGGCGGAAGTGCGGACGCTGTAGGCAAATGTCTCATCGGTGCTGACGGAGGTTCGACATCTTCTTCGGGCAGTAACCGCGAGAAAGCAGACGGCGTTTGTCCTGGCCTGCCTTGCTCTCGAACCTCAATTTGTATGCGCAGGAAGCTTAGCATTTCTGCATCCTGACGAGCTCTTTCGTCGGGGGTCGCTATATCGGACGTATCCTGCGTGGCTTCTTTGGACTTCTACCGGTAGAGGATCGCCAGGTCGTCAGGCAGGCACCTAATTAGGACGCTGTTGAGGACCACGTTGTACTGGTCGGGTGAGACGCCCAAACCGGTCAGTGCCGAGACGCGAAATTGTACCTTGTCGTAGAGTAGGCGAAGTTTGTCAACATCTGCCGAAGACTTGACTGGTGGTAGGGCGAGCAGGGGGTCGATGTGCTCGTTGATGAGCAAGTCGCGTCGACCAAATCGATCCGTCAAGGTCCTGATGGCGATCGCATAATTGTCCTCCGTGAGTCTAATGCTTTCGATGACTCTCTTCGCTGCGCCACTGAAATACGAGAGGAGGTACTTAAATTTCTCAATCGGCAGATGATCTTCATTACGGTGGATCGTGGCACTGAAGTGGTCCCAGAAGGTCTGCCAGTCGCATAGTGCGCCGGAAAATGTAGGTATTTGAAGTTGCGGCAGGACCACTGTGCGATGACGCGGCACGGTTGCTGGGCCGGTTGTCCCCTCTGTTACAAGAGGTGCAGCGTCAATGACCTCGTTATGCGTTGAGCTGCCGGCTCCAGCGACGTCGGCGTTCGCTGACGTAGCCTCGGGCCTTGAAGTCCTCGTTGCCGTCGCTGTGTTGGCGTGTTCGCGCAGGAAGAAGCGCGCTCAAGACACGGCATAGGACACCTTCCGGTCGTAGTCTTCCGCGGCCTCGAGCTCTTCGTCATAAGCGTCATCGTCCATGGCGTCGAGGATTTGCTTGTTGAGGTTGCCGAGCTCGACGTTCTTCTGTGTCAGGTATGTAACGTGAGAATCAACTTGAGCGGCATCGGGAGCCGTGGCCTGAAGTTCGTCGGTCAGGAGCGTAATGGTTCGTGTGACGCTGGCCCTGACGACGCCACGGTTCTTGCGGAGCCGCTCCAACGATGCCATGGAAGCTGGAAGTCTTGGATGGGCGATGACCGGGGGGTTTTCGGCACCAAAAAGAATGTCGCGTAATTATTACCCGAGCCCTAGACCAAGCATTCTATCTCTTGTTTGTTTGTTTGTTTGTTTGTTTGTTTGCCCTGAGGAGACCCTTTATTCCCCTGCTCGTGTCCACCTCTTCCTCCTTCTCTTCTCTGCCTTGTGTCCTCCGTGTTGTCGCCGCCCGGCCGCAATCATCGTCAACTACTACTACTACTACTACTACTAATAATAATAATCAATCAATCATTTATTTAACGTGCCCAGGAACAACCGTAAGGTCTTTGTGCAGGCGCACGCAAAAAAAAACAATAAAAATAAACTATACAATACAGACAGTCTTCAGAAATAAAAAGAGCAAATACACGTAGACAAAGAGAAATGAACACAAAAGGGGAGGAGTAAAATAAGACAACACGAGAAATATTGAAGGGGAATGAAAAATTAGATTGCATATATACAACTATGCGGAAAGACGGAGAAGGGAAGACTTTGTACATTGTGCCATACTATGTCAAAACAGTGCAAAGCTCGGATAAAAACAATGATTGTGGACTATGAAAAATGTCAAGATCGAGAAAATTAACATTATAGAGACTTTGTATTCTGTGAACGGTAGAGTGTTGGAAGAAGCAGGCGGGTACATGAAACGGTCTGTTCTCTCTGGTTAACTTACGCGGAATTCGAAAATTAACACAATTGAGAAGTACAGGGCAGGATATGATACCGTGGACTAGCTTGTAAAGAAACAAGAGATCAGAACGATTTCGTCGGCAGTGAAGTGATGGCAATGATAATAATTCAGCAGTATTTGAACGAGATTTTTTAGCAAAGCGATGGTTATATATGCTAAGGAATTTTTTCTGGACTCGTTCAATGGTGTTACCGCTGGATTGAGCAATGCCATTCCATATCACGGACGCATACTCCAGTTGAGGAAGACATAGCGCGGTGTACAATTTTCGGAAGGGCATAGGAGAACGGAATTCTCTAGACAATCTGCAAACACAGCCTAGGGTGCGAAGACCCCGCAAAGCAACACGCTTAGCGTGAGCAGAAAAGTTTAACGTGCTATCAACAACAACACCAAGATCACTGATCTCATAAACCTTGCACAAGGACACAGAATTGACAGAGTATTGAAATGACACGCTAGATGTTTTGCGAGTGATAGACATGAATTTTGTCTTCGAGGCATTCAGAGAAAGGTTATTAGCGTTGCACCATTCGGAAAAAGAGCGCAAATCTGACTGCAGCAAGCGACAGTCGTTAACTGAATGAATTTCCTTAAAAATCTTGATGTCATCGGCATACAAGAGGAAAGAAGAATTATGAATGGCAAAAGAAACATCATTAACGTAAATTAAAAATAGGAGTGGGCCTAATACTGACCCTTGAGGGACCCCACTAGTCACTTTATACAAAGAAGACGTTTGGCCATTTACCGCTACATAACAATATCTATTGAGCAGATAGCTCTGCAGGAGATTCACAACCGACAAGTCAACATCAAATTGCGCAAGTTTAACCATAAGCAGTGTGTGGCTGACTACGTCAAAAGCCTTGCTCAGGTCACAGTAGAGTACGTCAACCTGTCCTCTCTGAGAAATAGGTGTGGAGATCTGCGTCATGAAACTAGCAAGATTTGTGGTAGTTGAGCGGCCAGCGAGAAAACCATGTTGATTAGGAATCAATGAGCTTTTAACACTAAAAGACAATATTTTGTGAAGAGCCAGCTCGAAGATCTTTGATGTGGCACATAGTAGAGAAATCGGGCGATAATTAGAAACATCTGTTTTAGAGCCCGACTTAAATACTGGGAAAACACGGGCAGTTTTCCACATGCTAGGAAATGTGGAAGTGTCCAGGCAGTTATTAAATATCGTAGTCAGTACTGGAACAAATATACTACTATAAGCTTTTAGTATGGCGGAGGGGATGCCATCTGGGCCACATGATAAGGATGGTTTTAAGCACTTAATGCATTCGCAGATAAGATTTTCATCCAGCGACAAAGCACTGGGTGAGCGAACTGCCTTAGGCTGTCTGATATCAGTGCTAGAGTCTGAGGCCTTATAAACGGATGAGAAATGTGCGGCAAAACAGTCAGCGACGGCATGCACTTCTACCCCATTTGAGTCTAGTAGTCTGAAAGACTCTCCGCTTTTGCTGGACCGTTTACGTACATACTTCCAAAACTCAGCTGGCCTGTCAGAAGCGCTTTTTTCTAAGAATTCAATATACGAACTATGATCCCGTTTATATAGGCGTTTAGCGAGAGTTCGAAAAAAGCTGAACTCTTCCTTCCACTCGCACGATGGAGAACATTTAGATTTCCTGTGTGCGCGATCTTTATGCTTCAGTGCACTGATAAGTTCAGATGAGAACCAGTGGGGATATTTACGTTGTTTATGTGTGTATTGGGGAATAAAATTACGCATGCTGCTCAGTACAAGCTCCGCAAACTGATCAACCTGGTCATCAACATTCGGTTTGTCAGTAACCTGTGACCAGTCAACGGTGGACAAGTGATGATAGAGGCCCGTGTAATCACCTCGCCTGAACGCAAATCTTGGAGATTTGTTTACGTAACTGCTGTAGCTCGTTGTTTCGGCTGATGCAGATAATCTTACGTTAAGTGGTGGGTGGAATTTGTCCGGACGTACAAGAGAGACGTTGGAGCGGGAAACTTCAAGGGGTTGATCGTTTGACACACACAGGTCTAAGACGTTGCCACTGGAATTGACGACTGAATTATGTTGCACTAGGGAATTAAACGCCAGAAAGTCCAAGAGCAGGCTGCACTTTTTCTCTGTGAAATGACTGTAATGAGAAAAGGTAAGCGTGCTCCAGTCAATTCCAGGTGCATTGAAATCCCCAAGAACAATAATTCTGTGCCCACTATGAGAAGATATCACAAGTTCAATAGAAGACATGACATCGTGAAACGAGGCAGGGGAAATGCTGGGCGGTAAATAGAAGCATCCAATCAACAATTTTTCACGGCGCTCAAGGTTGATTTCTAGCCAGATCGATTCTTCGATAGTTTCTAGGTCTTTCCGTCTAACGGATTTCAGTGAATTGTCAATGGCAATCAGCACGCCACCGCCTTTCTGTTTGGTTTCACTGAAATCTCGGTCACGGCGGAAGGTGGTGTAGGTCGGGGGAAAAAAGTCCGATGAGGGAATTTCAGTGCCGAGCCAGGTTTCAGAGATAGCAATAATAGGAAAAGCAGACGAAAGAACATTAGAGAAAAACTCGAGTGTCTTGGTACGCAGACCCCGAGCATTTTGGTAGAATATGTCTACGTCACACGGCACTTTGGATTCCAGTCACTATCTCAGAGGGATGAAGCATGTCATCGCGCAGCTCCCCACGAAATGGCTTGAAGAGGCATCCGAGGGGCCACATCGAAGGGTCATTCAGGCGTTGTAATGTTTCCTCGTCAACTTCAATATAGAATGAAGAATATGACTGGAACTTTGTTTGAAGTCGCCGGCAGGAGATGGGAGACAGATCCAATGAAGCGATATGTTTCTTAATGTTAGCAGTAGTGGTGTCCGGGCTCAGCTTCGTAACAAAAATGGCCTTTGGCCATTGTGGCCTTTGTGGCCGTTGAGCTACAGATATAGTGGATGTTTTCATAACTCCAAACGAGGCGGGTTTCTTCTTTCTTTCACCCTCAGTCACCGCTGCAGAAGAGGCTGTCACAGGCATCACACTGACACGCTCCGACGTGTCTACGTCAGCTGGCGGCGAAGTCGAAGATGAAAGAATTTTGGAGAGGGGTTGTTCGGAGAACGCAGGTTGCTTGGAGGTCACAGACGGGTCAACGGTCACGTGCGCTGGGGGTTTCACAGGTGCCTTCACTGCCACGGCGGCCGTGCGGCGCGTCAGCTCCTCACGCAGGAAGCGGACCTCTGCACGAAGGGATGCGACCACGCGAGTTTGTTGTTCAACACCGCGGGAATGATCCTTACGGAGCCGCTCGTTGTCTTCGCGTAGTTGGGATACCTCGTCGCTGAGGAACGAGATTCCCTCCAATGCGTCGAGGAGGAGGCGGCGCAGCCCGGCGAGTTCGTCACCCGGAGGGGTACACGTGGAGAGGGAACCGGTTTGAGAACTGCAATGCTCACCGCTGCACCCCGACGAGTTGCTTTCGCTAGGCTTACCAGAAGCACGGCTCAGATCACATAAATTGCAGCAAAATGAGCGCGATCCAGACTTCAGGAGTTGCAGCTCTTCATCAGGCCAGGTTACACATTTCGCATGAACGCGTTTAGAGCAACTTTCACAGCGGAAAAACTGCTGCTTACCGAAAAACGGGCAGGAGCATAGCAAGCATGCATCCCGACTGGGAGCCATAATAAGAAGAAGAACATCAATCTATATTATTATTATTATTATTATTATTATTACTATTAATATTATTATTGCTATTTCTGAAACCTGGCTAGGCACCGAAACTCCCTCATCTGACTTTTTTCCCCCGACCTACACCACCTTCCGCAGTGACCGAGATTTCAGTGAAACCAAAAAGAAAGGCAGTGGCGTGCTGATTGCCATTGACAATTCACTGAAATCCGTTAGACGGAAAGACCTAGAAACTATCGAAGAATCCATTTGGATAGAAACCAACCTTGAGCGCAGTGAAAAATTGTTGATTGGATGTTTCTATTTACCATTGGATGTTTCTATTTCAGCATGTCTCCTGCCTCGTTTCATGAAGTCATGTCTTCCATTGAACTTGTGGTGTCTTCTCATAGTGGGCACAGAATTATTGTTCTTGGGGATTTCAATGCACCTGGAATTGACTGGAGCACGCTTACTTTTCCTCATTACAATCATTTCATAGAGAAAAAGTGCAGCCTGCTCTTGGACTTTCTGGCGTTTAATTCCCTACTGCAACATAACTCAGTCGTCAATTCCAGTGGCAACGTCTTAGACCTGTGTTTGTCAAACGATCAACCCCTTGAAGTTTCCCGCTCCGACATCTCTCTTGTACGTCCGGACAAACTCCACCCACCATTTAACGTAAGATTATCCACATCAGCCACAACAACGAGCTTCGGCAGTTACGTAAACAAATCTCCGAGATTTCCCTTCAAGCGAGGTGATTACACGGACCTCTATCATCACGTGTCTACCGTTGAGTTGTCACAGGTTACTGACAAACCAAATGTTGATGAGCAGGTTGATCGGTTGACGGAGCTTGTACTGAGCAGCACGCGTAATTTTATTCCCCAATATACACCTAAACAACGTAAATATCCCCACTGGTTCTCATCTGAACTTATCAGTGCACTGAAGCATAAAGATCACGCACACAGGAAATGTAAATGTTCTCCATCCAGCGAGTGGAAGGAAGAGTTCAGCTTCTTTCGAACTCTCTCTAAACGCCTATATAAACGGGATCATAGTTCGTATATTGAATTCTTAGAAAAAAGCGCCTCTGACAGGCCGGCTGAGTTTCGGAAGTATGTACGTAAGCGGTCCGGCAAAAGCGAAGAGTCCTTCAGCCTACTGGACTCAAATGGGGTAGAAGTGCATGCCGTCGCTGACTGTTTTTCCACGCATTTCTCATCCGTTTATAAGGCCTCAGACTCTAGCACTGATATCAGACAACAGCCCAAGGCGGTTAGCTCATCCAGTGCTTTGTCGCTGGATGAAAATCTTATCTACGAATGCATTAAGCGCTTAAAACCATCCTTATCATGTGGGCCAGATGGCATCCCCTCCGCTATACTAAAAGCTCATGGTAGTGTATTTGTCCCAGTACTGACTACGATATTTAATAACTGCCTGGTCGCTTCCACATTTCCTAGCATGTGGAAAACTGCTTGTGTTTTTCCAGTATGTAAGTCAGGCTCTAACACAGATGCTTCCAATTATCGCCCGATTTCCCTACTATGTGCCACATCAAAGATCTTCGAGCTGGCTCTACACAACATATTGCCTTTTAGTGTGAAAACTCATTGATTCCTAATCAACATTGTTTTCTCGCTGGCCACTCAACTACCACAAATTTTGCTAGTTTCATGACGCAGATCTCCACACCTATTTCTCAGAGAGCAAAGGTTAACGTAATTTAGTGTGACCTGAGCAAGGCTTTTGACGTAGTCAGCCACACACTGATTATGATTAAACTTACGCACTTTGATGTTGACTTGTCAGTTGTGAATCTCCTGCAGAGCTATCTGCTCAATACATATTGTTATGTAGCCTTAAATGGTCAAACGTCTTCTTTGTATAAAGTCACTAGTGGGGTCCCTCAAGGGTCGGTATTAGGCCCACTCCAATTTTTAATTTACGTTAATGATGTTTCTTTTGCCATTCGTAATTCTTCTTTCCTCTTGTATGCCGATGAAAACAAGATTTTTAAGGAAATTCATTCAGTTAACGACAGTCGCTTGCTGCAGTCAGACTTTCGCTCTTTACCGAATGGTGCAAAGGTAATAACCTTTTTCTGAATGCCTCGAAGACAAAATTCATGTCTATCACTCGCAAAACATCTAGCGTGTCATTTCAATACTCTGTGAATTCTGTGCCGTTATGCAA